>NW_026718482.1:0-13943 GCF_029784015.1 Lycium ferocissimum | reverse complement strand
AAAGAGCACAAGCCATCTATGAAAAATATTACTGCTGCTATATTTCCTATTAATCAATGCCAAGTAGTGGAGAAGCTTGTTACTTTGAAACAAGATTACTTAGAAGTTCCATCTACTACTTATGGAACTGGTGAAGAAAGGAAAACATGGAGTGAGCAGTTTGAAGAAGATTTAGAGGAGGATCAAATTAATAGTGAGGAGAAAGTTAATTATGAGCAGACTGGTGATTCAGAACCATCAGAAGATGCCATTAATCTTATGTTTGGCAAGGACATGGATGATGTATTTATTGGTGTTCAGGAGAATATGGTTGTAGAACCTGGTACTGAAGCTCAATCTGGTGCTAAGGTGCAAGGTTTGGTTGATGAAAGCAGTCCAGCAATGCACAGAATTCAAGTTAATTCTCCAGTGAAATTCGGTCACAAACAATAGCAAAGTGCATCAAAAATAAATGGTGCAGGTGACAATGAAATGGTGAGGGCAAGTGAAGTCAAAGATCAGCAACAACACATAGCAAAGGAGAATGATACAGGACCATTAGTTGCAGTTCATGAAAATAGAAATAGTGCTAACAAACATGCAAATGTAGCAAAGTCTGGTGGGAAAGGAAATGCATCTACTCAGAATTCTTTGCAGCTAAAGAATAAAAGGAATTCAGGAACAAAGCAGAAGCAAATCGTGCAGCAAGATCCTATGAACAATGCTAAGCAGCAGAACCTGGTGGTGCAAATTGAGTCCCAAGGAAATTTGCAAGTTATTTTTTGCTTTTTAGAAAATTAATAAAACTACCCCTAGGCCCAAAAAGCCTAGTGGACTTTGCTTTAAAAAAAAAAGCCTTCTTACAATTAAGTATATGCACATAAGTTACAGGAAAGAGGAGTAAATGATAAGTGAGAAATTACATTTTTCCTTTCTATGTCCCGTCAAGAATTCAAGATACTATTACAAACAAATATATATTCTTAGCAGCTTCTAATGTTAAAATAGTATCTTCTTCTCTCCTCTTCCAAACATCCTCTGCTACATAAGTAAGATGGCAAGACCTTAAGAACATTTGTAGACTTTTAAATTTTCAATAACATTCACCATGAAAACAAAACGTTTTACCCGCTTAACAGTGTGCATCTAATACTTGGAGAAAGAAAAGTACATTAGCTTTATCTATTACCAAGTATCAAGGAAAATGAGTGCACAGTACATTAAGATTATGTCCAGTTTCACTTGATGCCAAAGGCAACAACTTCATTGGCATGTTGGAAACTGAAATCTTGATGAATATATATGGCAAGGTCTAAAGGAATTAGGAAACGGGAAAGCTTCCATCATTTTTTTGCTATGAAAAATGCCCTGCACCTAACCATAAATGATTTGCACATACAAAATACAAGGAGAAACAACCAAAAGATACTTCAAAAAGTTACTTAACAAGGGATATGTTAACTGAGAATGGTAACTCTACAGGCAGATGTTACTTCAAGTTTTTAAACCTCACTCACTTTTTAAGCCTCACTAATAAAGACCAAGTGTGCAGACAAACAATAAAAGAGGTGATGACAAGCTTAATGCTGAAATTTCTCTTCTTTGTGCAGAAAATACACAAGGCATGGATGGTTTAGTTGTAACAGGTTAGTTCCAACTTGGCACTACTGTTAATACAATAATTTTTGCTTATCAAAAGAAATAGTCATGGATGGTTTAGTTCAATTTCTAGCTGTTTTGAAGACAAAGGCAATTTTTTGGTCTCAAGGTATTCGCCATCTTGAAGGAAATTGCACAGGAACTGCCTATCGCTGGACAAAAACAGTACAAATGGACAGGAGTATTGAATACTGTGCAAGCATATCCTTAAAAGCATTGTATAGCCATAGATAGGAATCCTTGTAATACAGCTTAGTTTTCATTTTAATCTTGCCTTGAACTGGTTCCTGGAGTCAAAAAGGACCAGTAGTGTAATTATGCTCAATTTGGTTGAATAAAATTTACACATTTGACCAAAAAAAAAAAAAAAACTTGCTTATCATTCCAATCATTCGTGGTTGAATGATTTTCGCTAGAGTGAACTGAATCAACTTCATTTAGCCTAGTACTTCGTTTGCCCAATATCACTCTCACCATCCTCAAATACTGAGCTAATGTCTATCTCTTTCTTTACTAGTTTAACATAAATGAAAGTTTCAAAGGTTAATGTTTTTATTCCAATTTGGCCAATAACTAAATAATTTAATTCTAACTAATATAATAAAACGTATTACCTGTATTAACAGTGGGAGTAAGGTTGTTTGATTCATCCGGGGATTGAGTAGCTTGAATAGTTTCCCCTGTAATACAGCCAGTCTTCTTTTTGTAAGCTCAAATGCTATATCTTGTAATTATTGCATCTTCTTGATGCCTTTGATTAATATCACTTACTTCATCAAAAAAAATAGTTTCCCCTGTAAGTGTAGTTTGTTTGAAGATACGTCCTCCTGGTGCCATTGATTTGCAAAATTCTACAAAACACAATATCTAATTTTAGTATGTTCATAAGATGTAAACTGGATTAACAAATCAGTAGTTATATAAAAGCACCAAATCACTGATAACTAAAGGAAAATCCAGAAAGAACATAAATCATGAAGCTGGAAAGTCTCACGCACGTCATTTATTAAGAAGAGTTCAATGTCTTCTTGTTGTATTACTAATTGAATTTTCAAGCATCACTAGCGTACTAAAGAATCAGTATAACATACCAAAGATATATTTATGCAGGAAATTTCCAAATGTGAAAGCACAGAAACTTTTTCATAAACTTATATAGGCTACAGTGTTAACAAGAGGCTGTGGTCTGATAAATATCGAGCCTCGTGAAGAAATACCCATTGGTTTCAACAAAATATTTAATTAACCTACAAAATATTCATCTCAAAAGATATCGGTTCGATTCATCCGGATTCAATTTGTCATTACCCATCCGAATTCTAATCATTTGACACAAACACATGCTTTAATACCATGTTTTCACAATCAATCCTTCCCTCGAAACTCGAGGGGAAAACGCCAATATGAACAAAACAGAGGAGAAATTATTTCAATAGATGCCTTGAATAATGTCATACTTCACTCGTTATGTGCCACACACCAACGGTAAATATACACACCGCACGAAACTGTAGTCTACACAGTAAAGTAGAGTCTTTCTGTTTCAAAAACTTATAGTAATTTATTTTCTCGAGCTTCTAGATTGTTATATGAGACAAATATAAATCAAGATGAATGGATGTTCAACAAATAATCAATGAACAAATCATTCAAGATATCATTGTCACAAATAACTATCAATTTAATCTTGTTTAAAGATAAAGAAGGAGGAATGATACATACCTGGTCTTCTTGCTCAGGTGCAGAAATTCTGCTTCACTTTCCAATGTAACTTCTTCGTTTATTTTCTCATATATATGGTGGTTATCCTGAAATTCTTTTGGAGCCAAAATTGTGAAAAAATGTAAGCGCCAAAAAACGGTTTCTTTTTCCATGTTTCAGCTTTCTGTAATTCTCTTTGGTGGGAATTAGAAGGACAACGAGTTTGAAGGAAGTGGAGAAGTGCTCAAACCCAGCACTAGATATACGATTGTTAAGCTACATTTTAGGGTTTTGTTGTTATGACCTGATCCCCTTTCCCCTTTTTAATGTTATGTGTTGCTTGAAGATTGTGGGACTTCTTTTTATTATTTGATTAATAAATTATCCACTAAGCTTGCTTAATGGTATTTAACTAAAAAAAATATATGAAAAAGGAGATATACATGGAGACAAATACTTTCATATCATATATTATATATAAAATTATTATCTAGAAGATCAATGAATATTAATGAAGAATTTGGAAAGGTTTAGAAGTTTGAAGCCACTAAATAAGTATAAATACAAATAAATAAAGAGACCAAAAAAGAAAAAGGCTCTTGGCATTAATAATACGACTGAGCATTTTAGCTATTATAAATGTATTAAAGTTTTTGTATATTATTAACAATAATTATTTCATTATATTTTAAAAGGGGAGAGATGTTCATCAATATTTCCGTCTTTCAATACCTAGTCGAGCTCAACTAAGCTTTGTCAAAGTATCACCGAGCTCAAGTTGAGCCGAGCCAAGCTCGAGTTTGCTCTTTGATGTTTTGTTCTACGTACTGCTACACCATTGGAAAAATTAAAATTATAATAAAGTGGTTGATTAAATTTCATTAATTATTGAATTCTTAAATTTAAAATGTTAATTACATTTCGCACCACCAATCACAAAGGTATAAATGCTCCTCCGTTAACTAATAACTCCTAATATTGGATTATTTTAGTTCTAATATATTTTTTCATATGTAAAAACTTAAAGGATGTACGCCATTTAGGGTGTGTTCGGTATGATTTTTCAATTTTCTCATGTTCGTTGAAAATATTTTCTTTAGAAAACAAGTTCTTTAAACATGAGGAAAATGACTTTCCTAATGAAACTAGGGAAAACAAGTCCACAAGTGACGTTCCACCAATCACCACACTCGACCGAACCCCAACCACTCCATGCACACCACCCCCACCCACTACCCCTCTACCACCCCATCACCTTAACACCTCTTCACATTTTTTTTTTCAAATAGACTTTTTTTTTTTTTTTTTTTTTTTACACCATCCCCCACCCCCCAAAACCCCGGTTGTTTTACTTTTATAAAACATGAAAAATTTGTGTGTAAAATTGGCGTGGGGTGGGTGGCTGTGGGTAAGGAATTTTTTTTTTCATTTTTAATAATTTTTTTAAAAGTAAAATAAAATATATGAAATAGAAAATTTGGGAGGGGGTGAGTGGGTTGGTTGGGGGTAGCGGTGGTGTGGGTAAGGTGGGGTTGGGATGGGTGGTGGTATGGGGTAGGGGTGGGTGAAGATGTAGTGCGTTCAAGGGTGATGATTGGGTGGTGAAGGGTGGGTGCTTGGGGTGGGTGTGGGGATAGGGTGGGTACAGGGCTTGGGTATGTATTTTCCGAAAAATATTTTCTATGAACTAACCGAACATGAGAAAATAAGTGAGAAATTCACTTATTTTCCACTATCCAACCGAACATGAGCAAATAAGTAGAAATTCACTTATTTTTCGGAAAATGTTTTTGTGGAAAATATTTTCATGTGTGCTCATGTTTTTCTTTTATTCAAAAATCAAAAAATATTTTCTTAAGGAAAACAAGTTTCTTATAAAAGGGGAAAATGACTTTCCTAATCGAAATACGAAAAATAAGTCCCTACCACCACCAACACACCCCCAATCACTCCACTACCCCCACCCGACACACCAACACCCCCTAACCCCCTCCAATTTTTTTTTTTTTTTGAAGGATGTGTTCTAAAAAAAAAAATATTTTCCAATTTTTTTTTTTTTAGAAAAAAAAAAATATTTTTTTTTTTTCGGGGAAAATGGTTTTTTAAAACACCACCCACGCCTACCCCCACCCCCACACACTACCAAACTCCAAAAAAAAATATATTATAATTTTGTTTTCAACCCAAAAGTTTTGCACCCTCCCCCAAACCACTCCCGCAACTCATGCACCACCCCCCCCCCACCTCCCTCATGCCCACTTTTTTTTTTTTTTTTTTTTTTAAAAATTTCTTCTAGGTTTTCTACACCAACACATCCCCCCCCCCCCCCCAAACCCATTTTTTTTTCTTTTTTTTTAAAAAAATGTTTTAAAAGTTTTCCTTTTTATTTTTTCACCCCACCCATCCCCACGACCGCCCCTATCCCGATACCCCACCACCCCTCCAATTTTTTTCTAAAGTTTTGAGAAGTTTTCTTTTTTGATTCTCTACACCCACCCCCCCCCCCCCCGCATACCCCTTCCAAATTTTCTACTTCCTATTTAATTTTAGCTTTATTAAAAAATTATAAAAATTGAAAGTTTGTGTGGTTAAAAATTAAGATTTTGGGGGGATGGTGGGGTGTCCGGGGGGTGTAAAAATCCAAAATAAAAAGTAACTTTTAAAACTTTTTTTAAGAATTTTTTTGTCCCCGGGGGGTGGAAGAAAACCAAGAAAAGAAAATTAAAAACTTCAAAAAAAAAAAAATGGGTAGAGGGGTGAGTGTGGGGGTTGGTGTGTATGGGTCCACCGTGTGTGGGGGGGGGGGGGGGAGTGGTGGTGTAGAAAACCAGAAAAAAAATTAAAAACTTCAAAAAGAAAAAAAATTTGGGGGGGGGGGGGGGGGGGGGGGGTGGTTGGGGGGTTTGTGTGGTATGGGGGGTAGGGTTGGGGTGGAGTTGGCGGGGCTTGGGTGGGTATTTTTCGAAAAATATTTTCTACCAACCAAACAAATATGAGAAAATAAGTAAGAAATTCACTTATTTTCCACTACCCAAAACGAACATGAGAAAATAAGTTGAAATTCACTTATTTTTCAAGATCACATTTTCCTCCATATCGGCACACCCGAAAAGAAAGTTGTAATGTTTTTTTTTTCCTTTTTTTTGGGGTTTTCTACACCCCCCCCCGGTGTAGGGAGCACCCACCCCTCCAAAAAAAATATTTTTAGATTCTTAAAAAAGTTTTAAAAAGTTTTTTTTTTGATTTTTTACACCATCCCCCTTCCCCCCGCCCAACACCCCACCAACCCCTCAAGAAAATATTTTTTTAAAACATTTTTGAATTTTTTTCTTGGTTTCCTACAACCCCCACCCCCTCCCTCCCCCGCCCCAACACCAAACCACCCTATCAAAAAAATTGACCTTTTTTTAAAAAAAAAAAATTTAAAAAGTTTTCTTTTTTTGATTTTCTATCCCCGTCCTCTTTTTCGCACCCCTATCGCTCCGCAATTTCTCGCTTCATATTTAATTTTACCTTTATAAGAAATTTATTAAATGGAAAGTTTGTGTGGTGAAAATTCATTTATTTTCCAGAACACACTTTCCATGAAAATATTTTTCGTGAAAAACATTTTCCTCCATACCGAACACACCCTTAATGGGAAATATTAAGGGACATGATCAAGTAATATTTTTGTACATCATAAAATAAATATATTTAATTTCAAATAATATTTTATATATATATATATATATTTTTTTTTTTTTTTAACTAAGATTGAGATCGATTGACAATAACGTGCAACTGCACGTTTATAGAAACTAATTATTTTAAAAGCATAAAAGACTTTAGAAATGTTGATTGAACTTTTTGTCCTTCATTAAAAGACTCTGCAATAGACAAAATAGTCATTTAATATTTTCCTAATAGTTAAAACTTAAAAATTCATTAAAATTTGATTATTAAACCTTTCCTTATTTGAATTATGTAGCTAAAATTTCGTAGTATTATTATTATTATTATTATTATTATTATTATTATTATTTCTTTGGTTAAACTCGGATTATAATTATTACGGTATGAAGTCCTATTATTTAACACTTCTAAATCAATTACTCCTTCCATCTCAAAATATTTATCGCATTTTTCATTTACATGCTCATTAAGAAAGCATTTATTAGGTTAGCATTTTGACTATTTTAAAAAGCTACTTAATTTAACTTGGTTAAATAAAATGATAAGTATTTTAAAATAAGTATTTTTAGTAAGGACGACAAATATTTTGAGACGGGGGAGTAGAATTTTACCTCATATTAAAAAGAATCTCTACAATTCTATTAAGTGCTAACTTCCTCATTAGGAGTGTGTCACCGTAACTACTTTAGATTCATATAAAAATTAAACCCTAAGACTGAAAGTTTATTGGGTTTAGGAGTGTTTTTTCCTGTTTAAGGAATTGTGCCGCAAGTCTGCAGCTTCTTCTCTTTCTCCTTTCAAAAGAAAAATAGCTGCAGCCATCGCTCCACACTGCATCTCTTTGCCCTTCGTCTTCTCTGGCAAATCTTCTCTTGTACTTCAATCTAGTTTTCTCCTCATACTTTCGCTGTCCTTTTCCCCTGTATTTGATTCTTAGCATCATAATACTGAGTTTTGATTTATGAATAAGAATGTATTGGGGCTTGATTTTTATATGTGGATTTGTTGGTACTTATTTCATTAATTTGGTTGCGATTCGGAGGAAGTTAATAAATAAGAAAGTTATAAATAAAACTCTTATTCACACCTGAAGCACAAGCCAAAGTTCCCAAAAAATCTGGCCGCAGCTTGCCTTTATGTTCTTGCAATAATTACTGGATGGAGTTTATCCACCGATTCCAGGCGACTCATAGCAGTAGTTTAAAGGCGTTTTGCCTTTTGGATGAAATAATACATCTAAAGGAAGAATGGATATGTAACAAAATACAAACAAAATTACCCATACATGGGCCATAGTTTAATGGAAACACAGATTCACCTTTGGGTTCAATCAATGCATCTAAAGGAAGAAACAAATTAGGACTTGGACTGCCAATTTCATTAAAAATATAGTGAAGAAGTAGAAAACCATGACAAATATGGATTTTTTTTTCTATTTCTACGTTTAAAATTAGCTTAGACAAGCTCTTAACTTTTCATCAATGAATACTGTATAGAAGAATGGGAGAGCAGCATTTTTCAATCCATTGGAATCCCTAGTAGCTACTTTTCGCTAGTATTCCAGCGTTTATGAAATATTTATTTTGGTAGTTATTTTATCCGAAAGAACATTGAATGTGCTTCTTCTATAATATTTATTGGGTAATCGATATGTTTGTGCGATTGATCATGGATAAAGGTTTTGATGCATGAACAAAAGTTCTCCAAAAAATATGTTGAGGGTGTCCAATCTTTTATGCGACTTGTTCGGTCTCACTTTGATCGAAAATCTAAAGTTCGATGCCCATGCCAAGACTGTTTAAATGTAATTTTTCAAACGCAAGAAATAATGCATGACCACCTATTGATCCAAGGAATTATGGGAACTTACGTGCAATGGATACACCATGGGGAACAATTACAAAGGAGAGATAACAATGATGCGATTTACAATGAAGATGAAAATGAAGAACATGACAACGATGATGGAATTCACACTATGTTAGAAGAGGCCAGTGGAAGACCGTTTGCCAATTTTTCAGAGGAGACAACAACTGGTAGTAATATATGTGGTAATATGAGTGAGAAGGAAGCTAAAAAGTTTGACAAATTGCTGGAAGAAGCTGAACGCGAACTATACCCAGGATGTAAGAAATTCTCGAAGCTTTCGTTTCTTGTGAAGTTGCTACACTTGAAAGTGTACAATCAATGGAGTAATAAATCGTTTGATATGTTGCTGGAGTTACTAAAGGAGGCGTTTCCTAATGGTGAGACACACTTCCTAAGTCATATTATGATGCTAAAAACATCTTTTAACGAAGGTTTGGGATTAGGATACATTTCGATCCATGCTTGCAAAAATGATTGTGTGTTGTACTGGGCTGAACATAAAGATAAACAAGAGTGTCCACATTGTGGTACTTCGAGGTGGAAAATTGATAATGGAAGGAATAAAAAGATTCCTCATAAAAGTCTTGGCGCTATTTTCCGTTGAAGCGAGACTTCAAAGGCTTATTTATGTCTAAAAAAACAAGTGTGGACATGAGATACAGCATAAAGAAAAAACATCTTGATGAAGAGAATGTTATGATGATCCATCCGTGATTCGAAGCGTGGAAAGAGTTTGACAAGAATCATAAGTGGTTTGCACAAGAACCTCGTAATATAAGACTCGGTCTTCACAACCTAAGGTTTTAATCCGTTAACACGAACATGAGCAACACCTCGTAGCTTCAAAGTAAGTTTGACTCATAAGATGATAATATAATGGAACCAATATGAGGGTTATAGGAAGTGTTTTGAAAACCAATTAAGTCATAAGAAATGTCTTTGGGCAAAGCAAAGTTGAAAACCACTCTACGGGGCATGTTTTGCAAGTGAGTTTATAGAAGGTCTTACTTCCAATGATCATAACCCCATTATTAATTGAGAATTTGGGAAAACTTCCTTGATGAAAGTTATAGCCCTTTGAAATAGCTTTCCAACGGTATATTATGGGTCTTGAACGGAGCTATACACAAAAGTTATGGCCATTTTACGACGGATTCGTCGGAAAATCGCCTCTGTCACCGTATGCGACGCCTTAAAGACTCGCGGACACGACATGCGACGCGATCCCCGTCGCAAGTGGTGGCAGAGAGATTTTGTCCGGACTTTTCCGGACTACTTTAAATAAGACCCAACTCGACCAAAATCATATTTTCATCATTCTTGGTCAAGAAAACCTCTAGAATACTCTCTAACCTTCATCCACACGAAAATTCAAGGGAAATCCATAATCAATAACACCAAATCCATGAACCCAAATGTATGAAACCTAGCCAAGGTTCATCTAATTCAAGAAAACCCAAGGGAAGTGAAGTAGGGTTTTGGTGCTAGAGAAGTAACTCCACTCAAGACTTGTTCAACCACTATCTAAGGTAAGTTTTATGACTTTTTCATGATGATTAAAGTGTTGATGAGTTCTTGGGAGAATAGTAAATGGGTTTGATAAAGAGAATTATATGAACTATGATAGGGTTTTTGGATTGTTGACTTGGGATTTTTGTATTCATATGGGTGATGGAGAATGATGTTAATTACATCTAATTGAAATTGTAGAATTTAGCTAGAAGTAATAGAATGGGAAATTGGTGAAGAAAACACCATTAATGAGGGTTGTGGAGCTTCATGCCCACCAAGTGTTTGATAAAATGCTTAGATGACCAAAGCATGAATATTATTGCTAATATAGAATCCCTTTGACTTGTATTGCTATAGATCGAAAGTTGAAAGGAGTGACGAACATTGTATTACGCTCAAAGGCTGGAATTAAGGTATGTGAGGCTAACTATCTACGTTAGGGAATGTTCATGATTCTCCCTACGCCTCATTCTTCATACTTGTCCGCAATTTGACTCAGAATATAGTTTAGCCTAGTTTCATGATATGATATAGAACGTTATCTTCCTAGGGTTGCCGATTATAGAATTCGTTCATGGTTATCACTTTGAACATCATGAACTCGGCACGTAATCTTTATAGACTTATGTATTATTATCACGTAGGTCTCAAACGATCATATAACCGATTATTTGCAGAGTCCCATAATCGAGAAACGGTTATCCATGCTATCGAGCTATAGCTTGATCTCGGTTTGTAAATTTTTAATGTTGAACACTGTATCTGTACTTTTGGGCCCTAGGCCACGAGTTTATGCGTACGTATTGCTTGGGCCGAGAGGCCACGGTTTTGTGCACATTATTTGGGCCCCGGAGCCACGATTATATTCTGATTTTACGGTGATTCTTCATCGAGCGAGGGAGTACTTCGACAACACCTTCTGTTTAGTTCGATTTCGATTTCGGTTTCGGTCCCGGTATTTTATTGCTTCGGTTGCTTTACGCCACCGATGCAATTCAAATGTCTTGATGCCACTTTTATTGTTTGGGGGCACACGTCTCGCGATGCGCAGTAATGATACATGGTTGACGATTCGGCTAATTAGGAGTGCACGTATCGCTACTGCGCGAGCCCCATTCCTTCGGCATCGTCGGCTATCCGATTATTTCGGTTTATAGATGAAATTTATCATTTAGTACTCTTAGAGGCTTCATAGACATAGTTCAGATAGTCAGATATTTATTAAGTTAGCCTTGATGGCAGTTGTTCAGTCGTTTGGTTTAGCCATGTTGACTACTTTCAGATATATGTTCATATTTTCTATGTATTTCCGCATTATGATTTCAGTCAGACCTTTAGCATATCGACGTGTGTTCGAGTTATTTTCACATTCGATTATGTTTTGATATCACGTATTGATTCGGTCGACCGCTGGTTCGCTCGGTCACATGCGGTCGAGCACCGGGTGCCGTGTTACGTCCGGCCCGAGTTCGGGCGTGACAAGCACATCGTATAGTATGTGGCTTTTTGTCATTCTCGTTCCTTATAATCTTCCCCCTTGAAATGTTTTAAGGACCCATTCATGATGATGTCATTGCTTATTCTGGTCCTCAAGCACTGGAAAGGATATTGATGTTTATTTGCGTCCTTTGATTGATGATTTGAAAGAGTTATGGAGTGATGGTGTGAGAGACACTTGATGCATCAATCGGGGAGTGCTTTAAGATACGCTTGCTTTTATGGACCATAAATGACTTTCCGGCTTATGGTAGGTTACGAAATTTCTTACTTTCGCTGATTTTTTAATAATCTATACTATTTATTATTAGACTACGATATCATATTGTAAGAACGAATTGAAGGAGTCAAAGTTTTTTTTTTTTTTTTTTTTTTGTAAGCGACATATTGCATTACCGGGAAATAGATACGAGAGTTCGAACACGGGAACCCCCAGAAACGGGATAGAAAGCCCCCGGTTCTACTACTTCAATCATCTTTACATAGGCACTACAAAGCTAAAAACCTAAGGATAAAATTAAACCTCTCATGTTGTTTTGCTAGTCGAGATGTTGGTGTCCCTCTACAATGGATATCTTGGATGATGCTGGCCTACGCGATGTGTGTTCACTTACCTTTTGTGTTACGAAATAGTCTTTGATTCCTCTCCTGCCATAGGTAATAGACGCGGCCCATTTAATTGTATTTTCTCGAGGAGAAGAACTCTTCTTAACTCAACATATATTATCTTTTTTTATGAATTAGGTAATTTATCTGGATGGAGCACTAAGGGATACATGGCATGTCCTACTTGCAATAAGGATGCACCTTCACGGAGAGGGTAAGAAGTAAAATTTGTTACATGGGTCACGTCGGTATCTTGAAGCTAGCCACCCATGGAGAAGAAGCAAGAAATTTGATGGGAAGACGAGAAAAAAGAATAAAACCAAAGAGCTCTCGGGAGATGATGTCTTGCAACAATTGGATTTACTCGGTACTTATAAACCGGAAAACACTCAAATAATAAGAAAAATAAACGTGTTCACAAGAGTTGAATTGGGTGAGGAGAAGTATTTTATTTGAGTTACCATATTGGAAGAGCTTGAAGTTGCGGCATAATTTAGATGTCATGCACATAGAAAAGAACATTTGTGAGAGTATTCTGGGGACTTTATTAAATATTGATGGGAAAACTAAGGACACGTATAAAGCAAGACAAGATCTTAAGGATATGAACATAAGAAAAGAACTATGGTTGCAACATGATGGTTCTAGTTGTACAATGCATTTTGCTTGTTATAATATGTCAAAAAAAAAAAAAAAGTTTTGGGCATTTGTAAAAGATGTTAAATTTCTGATGGTTATGCTTCAAATATCTCAGGGTGTGTAAGTGAGGATGATGGTAAAATAAGTAGACTCAAAAGTCATGACTATCATGTCCTGTTACAACGAGTGCTACCTATTGCTATTCGTGGATTTGAAAATAAAAATGTCTCTTCATCATTGATTGAGTTAGGCGATTTCTTCCAACGATTATGTTGTAAGACATTGAGACGAGATGACTTAGAACAACTTGAAAGGGATATAATTGTTATATTATGTAAGGCAGAGATGATCTTTACTGCTTTTCGATGTTATGAGTACGTTTATGCAGAGATTTACCACGAGAGGCTATGTATGGGGGACCGATACAATATCGTTGGATGTACAAAATTGAGAGGTTCTTGTGCAAGCTTAAGAGTTATGTGCGAAACAAGGCACGACCGAAGGTTACATTGCGAAGGCTATATTATTGATGAATGTTTGACATTTTGCTACATGTATCTTACCGATCGAAACTAGATTTAATCGGTAGTCGAAATGATGATGGATCTAGCAGAAGAAAGATGAACTGTTCTAGACATATTTTTTTTCAAAGAGTGCTAGACCATTTGGAGATGGAGATTATGATGCCATACCAAGGAAAGATCTTGATATGGCTCGGTGGTATGTGTTGAATAATTGCGAAGAAGCGGAATCTTTTCTTCGAGTAATTTTCTATTTATATATTGATATATTTATTTTTGTAATAC
>NW_026718481.1:0-22866 GCF_029784015.1 Lycium ferocissimum | reverse complement strand
TGCTACAACATATATATATATTTCCCAAGATAAAAGGAGTAAAATTCTTACCCTTTTCCAAATTTTCTACTTTGAACCAAAGTGTCTCTCTTGCCAAAGTAATTATTCCACGTTGTAAAGCACCCTGAGCTTAGTAGAAATTCAAGAGAATTACAATTTTTGGACCCAAGATTGATGGCACAAATTTTTTCTCTTTTCTTTCTTTCTTTCTCTTATGGCCGTCCCTCTCTTTTCTTTTCTCTCAACTTTTGCTTTCTTGAAGCTTCTTGAATAATGAATGATTTATGGCCCCTTATTATTATTTATCACATGAGCTAATTAGCCATGGATTTGGGCCATTTTTTTTTTGGCTATGGCCGGCCACCCCCACATTGGGCCTCTTTGTTTTCTCTTTTTTTTTTCCAAGCCCAATTAATTGTGGCTCATTTTGTGTTTCCCGAAATAAATTTCCAAAATTCCAAGCTTGCCCTTAGGCCTTGTCCAATATTCTCGTGTCAATATTTTCCATAAATAACAACATACACACCACATAAAATCAAATCATGGCCTTATTCTTACAAATCGCGATTATGTCCAAATTTTCAAATACGCAAAAATGCCGGATGTAACAATTTCTCACCCTTGTTTTAATTTTTCTCTACTATACATGCATCGAGGACAATGCATATTTTTAAGTGTGGGGTGGGTACTTTCGATTTTTGAGGTCAAGGATGATTATGCCATAGGATTTTTTTTTTTAATTTCTTAGCCTTATATATATATATATATATATATATATATATATATAACTAATAAAAATTCAAAAAGATTGTTTTTTCTTTGTTCGTTCTTTTATTTTTCTTTTATAGCTTCTTTTTCTCTTTTAGCGGCATACATCATCAGGCCCCTTTGGTTTTCTTATGGCCACGGTTCTTTCCCCAAGGGGGACCTTTGAACCAGGTAATTTTTTTTATTTTTAGGATTAATTTTTTTTGAGTAGTAAAGAAGAGAGAAGAAATACCCTTTTTGACTTGGTTGATACTAGCATATTTGGGCCTGAACTTGAGTAGTACTTTCCTATGAGTGCTTGAGTAATGAAAAAGGTAGCAGATTTTCTGACACCTAGGCTTAAGATAGTGACTCTGTATATAGCTTATTCTTATTTTGTAGGTCGCCATATTCCTATCTGTCTTAGAATAGAATTGATCCATCTTTATTGATACTTGTGCCATGTGTGGTGAGGATTTCTTGCATATATTCCATATTTTGCATCTTAGTCTAGAACTTGCCTTGCATGTTATTGAAGTGAAATAAAAAGTGTTGCTCTGTTTAGAAGATGATTATAGGCTTTCTTTGATATGTCTTGTGAATTTTAGCCTTTTCAGAAATTGTACCACTAGTGAGCCCTTTGAGCCTGTAATCTTTCATTTGTTAGCTGTGTTTTTGTCTTGATCCTTTTTGTTGAATCCCTGGTTTGTACACCCTGCTTTCATGAGCACTGTAGCTTAGACTGTGCCATAATTGTGAAATCTAAAGAAAAGGGATGGTCGAGTGTAAAAGGTGACCAATAATAAGCTCCAAAGTGATGAAAAGGCCCTCTTGGAAAGAATGTGATATGACAAAAAAATGAGAAAAAAATATTGCTTGAAAAAAAAAAAAGTGGAAACGTTTTTGATATGATGAGAATTACTAGTGAAAATAATTGATAAAGAGAGGGCTGAAAAATAGAGTTAAGAGATGAAAATAATGGATGAAGTCTAAAAGTGCAAAGTGCTTAGGGAAGTGTAAGCCACTATTATATAGTTTTCCTACCCGTCCCCTAGCCGACATTACAACCCGTTAAAGTCCGATTTGATTCTATTCGAGCATACTTACATTAGTAGAGATGTACATAATGGGCAAGCTTATGGTTCTTTGTGCATACATTGAATTTCTTTGTGAGTGCGAGAGTTGTGCTTTGATGCTAAGTCCTTAATTTACATTCATTCTTTGATTTGAGTGTGTGGACTATTTCTTCTTGTGAGGGCACTTGTTTCATGATAGATAGGTGATGTTATTAGCTTCTTTGACAGAGCAGGTGAGCGAGCTTAAATTTGATGAGTTAGAGTCTATCTTTGAGGTTAGGAAGTTAGCAGTTTGTTGTTCAGTTGTATGACTTGTACATCTTGCATGATAATCAGGAAGTGTATGTTTGATCTTAGGAGTTGCTATATAGCCTAATATTTGGTATCAACCAAAGTGGTGGTGTTCCTAGGCTTGATTTATTAAGAGTGGTCTTAATGCTTACTCGAGGACGAGCAAGAGTTTAAGTGTGAGGTGGTAATGTTCGGCCAAAATTGCATATATTTACCCATTGTTGCCTCACATTCTAGTACTTTTAATAATCTTTTGAGTATTAATTATATTGATTTGTGTTTAATGTTATATTTTTATTATGTAGGAATAAAACGGTGTGAAGATGAAGAAATTTGAGGCAAAATTTTATAAAATACGGAAGAAAAAAAAAGTGAAAGAAAATAAAATGATTCAAGTGGCACACACCATGATGGCCTAATCATTGTCAATTATTTGTGTAACCATTAGAAATTGAGAAAAGAAAAAGAAACAACAACAATTTAAAGTGATATAATAGAGAACATACCTGGCAACATTCTACAACCAAAAGTCTGACACGTTGAAATTGATCTGCGATAAATGTTGCGCTACCGAAGGCTTTTCGGAGAAAGAAATTATTTCCCAATTAGTTTTGGACAAGGTTATTTTGTTTGGGCTATTTCCTACAACTATAAATATTTCATAAGCCACAATTCTTAGACATCTTTGGCATAAAGCACAAGTTTGGAGGCTAGGGTTCCTACGTATATTTTCTTTCTTTTATTCAAACCTTGTTTACGGGAATTTCTTGATGACAATTGAGATTGAAACTCTTGTTCTGCTTATTTATTGATTGACATTATTTTTAATCCAGTAAGCTATTATTATTTTAATTATTCTTGCTCTTCAATGTTTCTCAAGGGAGTATCTAACCCTAGGACTCGCCCATTTACTTTGTTCGAAACTCGAAAGAGGAAGAACGGGGTTGGGATAGAATAATTAACATGAATTTGGGCGTTAACCCTCATCTAATGGAATTGACCCAGTAGAATAGGCGATACCATTTGTAGCCATAGTCGGGTGTTCTTAATGCTCCTAATTGCTTTAGGGATATTCAATTAGGTAGTCTAGTTAATCTTCGGGAGAAGTTAATTTAGAGTCA
The DNA here is from genome assembly GCF_029784015.1 of Lycium ferocissimum. Classification (NCBI taxonomy): domain Eukaryota; kingdom Viridiplantae; phylum Streptophyta; class Magnoliopsida; order Solanales; family Solanaceae; genus Lycium; species Lycium ferocissimum. Next base: position 19,631 of record NW_026718481.1, on the reverse strand, counting down.
TTATCCGAGGCTAATTAACATAATAGCATTATCTGTAATTCGTGAAATATATTGGATCGTTACTTGAGAAGTAGTTTGCTTTATTCCATTCTTGTTGCCATTGATCAATTTACTTGCTTTCTAGATTAGATTTAATATTTTTGTATTTTATCAAAACGATATCTAAATACCACAATTGATGCGTTCGACCTAGCTGTCATTGGTGATAATTCATAATCTGCTTTAATGCCTACATATTGTTCTCTGTGGGATTCGACCCCAACCGTGTTCGGTTATTATATTTGACAACGTCAGCATTATGCCATTAAAAGGTGTAATTTGAGCGTATCAGTTAGTATCCGGGAGGTCTCGGATGAGTTCCAGGTTTGGGGTTGGACTTGGTGAAAAATATATATTTCTAGTGTCTAGTATGCCGCATCGGGGCCGCACCTGCGAGCCCGCATCTGCAATGTTTGGTCCACATATGTGAGATTGAGACATTTAAGTGAGGCCACATCTGCAGACATTTCTCGGCAGATCCGAGGCTGCACCTACGGGAAATTGTCTGCAAGTTCGCAATCGCTAGAAATCAGATGATAAAATTTCCCAACTCGTAGCCATTTCTTTTCATTCAAATTTGGAGACCTACAGGGTTTGGTGTGGTGATTTTGTGGAGCTTTTTGAGATTCTTTCTGGGGGTAAATTTCTAGATTCTTTTTATGCTTTCATCATGTTTAAGCATGGAATCTATGGTAGATATCATGAGTTTAGTTGGTGGTTTTGGGTCATGAACCCTAAAATGATTTTGTGAACCATTTCTATCTAAATTGAGTATTGTTTGCAAATTTCATAGTTTCTAAACATCTAATCGATGGGTAACTAGTTCCTAAGCTTGAGTCCCTCTTTTACTCAAGATTTTGGAGCCTTTGCATCTCTTTCGGAGAGAGGAGCAGTTTAGTAAAAATATGTCTGTGTCGTTACCATCTGCGTCCAACCCTTGTAAGTCCTTAGCAAAAATAAATATGTCTCCTACTCTGTATATAACCCGTTCTTGCAAATATGACTACCTTTATGAAGTTTATATCCTACCTGATGAAAACAAAATGTCTTCTACCGACCCACCCCCTCATAAGCCTATATTCTGCTTTTGCTAAAAAGACATGTTCCCCGTGGTCGCAAATCCGTTCTCTGGTCCAACCAATGCCTAAAGGAGCTAAAGAATATGTTGGTGCCTCAAAACTTGACCAGCACCCCATTCTAGCAACTCAAGAGGAACAATTCATCACTCTGCAGATTCCAGATGATTTTCCTAGACAGTGGAAAAATCTTGGTTTCACCCACATCCATTTTGGTGTTGTTAGAATTGCGTTAACATATCATGGATGAAAAGGCCAACCAGCCGTGGCTTGCCTTGCCCTTCTTGATACCAGATATAATGAGTACCAACATGCAAATTTGGGTACCACATAAGTCACTCTAAATCTTTGGACAGTTTTTGTCACTATATTCCCAAATTTTAACATGTCCCTGTATGATCCGTATCTAACGGAGGCCTTAAAACTCCAAGTCTAAATTCAAGGTGCTCCACAAGCTGAAGATGCTATTCAAGCTACTTCACATTACCAAATAGCTTGGCGAGTTCAGAATCATGCTATGGATCTCTCTATTCCAGGTGGAGAAAATGCTTTGCTCTTGAAAGTAGATGCCACCAACGGAACTACCATGTGCACCCAAATCCCAAAACAACTCTCTAGGGAAGAACTTATCAAAGTCCTTCCAGATACATGGGTCACGAATTATGAAAAACTGAGAGAACCTGTTGAACCTCTCCAATCCTCTGAACCCACTTTTTCCAAAAAAACCCGATAAAACAGTTGCCATAAGCTTTGACCACTCTTACCTTAAAAAACCCAACAAAACAACTTTCTCTTTCCAGATGTACCAACCCACTTATAACCAAGCACACCAAGATGACCCGGAAACATTCTCTTACTATCTCCCAAGTATCATGAGTGAACATGACTGGATAAAGCAGTTCGATAATGAAGGTCATAATGTATAGTGGTTCAAATGTCCTTTCACGGGACACTGCCCATGGGATATCCATTGTGACTGTCTAGAATGTCTTGACGATGAAATTGAATGGGATTAACATCATACAAGAAGAGCCAAATCAAAGAATAAAAGGAGAAACTCTGAAAGAGAGTTCCGAACAAGGTATGAAGAAGGATATTCATCTATCGGTTCACTGAGCCATCCAGGAAAATATGAATTCCTTGTTTCGTACAAACCTCAAAATTGGCCACCTCTCCCTAACCAAAATTTATATCACAAACCTTCAAATCCAAATATCCCAAAGCCAGAAATACTCATGATGAACTCATCAAGCTCCAGTAACACCCCTGAATTTCCTTCACAACAACCTTTTGAAAAAGATAGTGCAAGCCATGCCCCAAAAATTCCAAGGCAAAATGTTGTGTTGCCCACTGGAGAAAAGCCACCGACAAGTGAAGTAGAAGCAATAATCAATTGGCAATCCGAAAATTCCATTCTCCAGAACAAAGTGTTAACTAATATTAGCATTTCCATCAGAAATGTTGCTCACACACAAAACAAGATGATGAGCAGGGTGGAGACAATTGAGAAAAAAGTGGAACAAGCATCTTCTCAAGATCTTTGGGTCGAGCAAAGCCCCGAATTGCGAATGACAAACATGCAAGATGAGATTTGTCCACCAGGCACTTCCCTTTTCCACTTCTTTAACCAACAACAAAAGGAAATGACTGACATTAAAGAACAAATACAACAATTGAGATATGGTCACCTTGAACCGCAAAAAAACACAAAGCTCCCCATCAAAATCCACCTTTTTCCCCATGTCCTCACAAACATACTCACCACCAAAGGTTGACCATTCTTTCACTATGTTCCCTTCCACAAAACGAGACCCTATGCCTATTACCCAAAATTAAAACAATGAACTTGAGTTTGACATTGCAAAAATGGTCTGGGAAAGGAAAGACTCTATGGCGGCCCAAAAGCAGTCCAAACGAAAGAAAGAACTCAGGGAAGGTTCAAAAGAACCCGAGTTGGAAAACTTGATGATCTCGGCCCAAAAGATTCCTAACCTCTACGTGACGCAACCCACAAATGATATAGATGAGGATGATACTGTCACACCCTTAATCCGATAGGGTGTGATGGGCACCCGGCCCTTATTTAGGGCCGAGCGAACCCACTGTCTCATATAATACTCATAATCACACTGGCTCTCAAATTATGACACAAATACATCACGAAAGTTTTCCGAAGAATAATATGCTTTTTACCTTTCTCGAATCAAAGAAAATCTGTAGCGTATAGAAACATTTAGAACTTATAATACAATGCATAATAACACATCGGCTTACATAGCCACTTACATAACCGACATCTTATACCCACGACACTGTCTGCAAAGTCTCTAACAGAACTCCAGATACCATAACATGATGGCCTGACTCGGCAGCACTCCGGAGAAAATGGAGCTCGCCAATCCGCTGGAACGTCCTCTACTAATATCTTCAGCTCACCTGGGTGTACCTACGCCGCATGAAACGCAGCCCCTCGGAAAGGGGGGTCGGTACGGAATATGTGCGAGTATGTAAAGCATGAATTATAGTAAGCGGGATCACTGCGGGAGTGAAGAGTACAGAAAATCATAAGACTTGCCTTCGAAAACATATATCATGCATGTCAATGTTATAAAATCATCGTAGAATCATATAGTGTGTCCCGGCCCTCTAGCGAGGGACTCGGTGAGTAAAATCATAATATGCATATATAAAGTGTACATATAACGTGCCCCGGCCCTCTAATGAGGGACGCGGTAAGTAAAATCATGTCATCATCATGTATGCATGCACATATACATACATATATATATATATATATATATATATATATATATATATATATATATATATACCGTACCCGGCCCTCTAGTGAGGGATTCGGTGAATAGCGTGTCCCGGCCCCGCTAGCAAGGGACTCGGTATGCCATCCTAGCCGCCATCCCCATATCATCATATCATCATATCCTCATATCATTATATATATATATATATATATAACGTGCACCCTCTTAGCGAGGGACACGGTGAACAATGCGTGGAGTTGCACGAATACGTACCCGGCCCGGACTCGGTGAAAGACATATTGAGCTTGCACGAGCAAGTAGTGAGAAACCATATGCACATAAAATCATACTCACGTACTCAATGAAGCAGTCTAAACGGAATGTCATTTGAAAATCAGACAACAGTTATATCAAATATCTTTCGGACGTTATTCGGAACATAGCATATATCATAAACGTATTAACAAAACCATAGGGATCATAGTCATATGCCAAACCAATCTGAGTCCGCCTCGGAAGGTTACGAACATTATTCACTTTAGAACTTTCTACGGACAAATCGAAGCGATCCGAGCCTTTCTGTGAAAGTTACGGACGTTCGTAGTTTCGGAATCATTTAGGAACAAAACTCTTTTGAAAACAAAACCTTTATGCAACTTTTGAAATTTAATTATACAAATGACATAAGGACCATGATTTGACCATATTAAGAATACGAACATCAAGAAACCAATAAGAATCATAGACATGCTCGGATCACCAGAATAGAGTTACCTCGAGATTCGTGTCATAACTTATTTTCACTAAGACATGCCAAAGAAAGAAAGGTTGAGCTTACATACCTTGTCCGCTTCCTAAGCTAGTCCAAACTTACGTCTCGACTTCTCGAAATCTACAACAACGTCATTAAGCATCAATCATTAGTCACAAGCGCCGAAGAATTCAATTCCAAACCATCATTTTATCTACGAAATTTGAAGAAAGATTTCCCCCATATAACTCAACATCACCGAGAATTCAACTCGGCCAAATATTCAACAACAATACCAACAACCACATCAACAAAATCAATAAATAATTCCAAACGCATTCTAACATTAATAACTCCCTTCTACACAATTCGACGACATTCATTTACGTTCATCTCAACTACATACCTTCAAGCTAACATCAGCTCGCTTGTTCAAGAACAACACAACTCATTTTCTTCCTTCCGCATTCATGAACTACATTAATAATCCATTACTTCATAAATTCAAGAAACTATATAAAATTCCATAAAAGCCGCAAACCACTATAACTTCACTTTGAACCATTAAACTTTAATAAAGACTACATATAGAATCCACAACACAACAATCCAAACATACTAAATAAATTTAGTTCTTCACTTCTACATAACATCACATACCCACGGCTACAATACAATACACGGCCCAACTTCCACTTAAGTAATTGAACCTCCATTCTCATCATAGAATACATAACAACAACAACCAAAATACTAAATAACATTAATTCATCATTCCTACAACACATGGCACATTCACGGCCACAACAACAACACCCCATTTTCATGATTTTCATTCGTTTCTACATACTACAACATGTACAAATCATCCATAAGACATGAAAAATAAGATTGAACCATACCTTTTTTCACCTAGTACTCCTCGGCTAGAATTATATTTCGCAAAAACGGCGCTTTTCTTGCTCTACCAACTACTCCACGTTAACGAGGGCCTTTCAATTAGTAGAAAACTAGAAGAAAATAATTTTTCCATGATCATTTTCTTGGACATGAATTTCGGCCAAGCATGGCAATGTCTCTTCTTTTGTTTTCTCCAAACTTTGAATTTCTCAAGTGTGGAAGATGACTAATTAGTCATCTTATACTACTTATATAATTAATCCATGTGGCCCACCCCATACCACCTTGCACGGCCACGCCTATATTTCATGAAAATTAAGTTTCCAAATTTTCACATTTGATTATATTTCATGAAACATTAGTTTTCATAATTTCACTTTCAACCCCAAATTTTCCTTAATATTTCCATCCAATGAAATCATAAGCGACTTATGCCTTAGAACGAAATTGAAAAATAGCCTTGTCTTCAACTTTCCACACTTAGCTCGGAATATCCCGACGTACAAAATACGGGATATAACAGATACCCTAGGATAAATGACGAAAAATTCATATGATGCCGATCCTACGGAAGAAAGCGTTGAGACAAGTGAAGATTCTGGACTCTCTTCGAAGAAGATAACCCACAATATTTATGAATCAACCCGAGAACCGTAAATCTGCAAGAGCAGATGATGATCGTGACGGGATGACGGATGAGCCAATTCCGAGAAAGGCGGAACCAACAACCGCAAGTTCGTTGGGATCGCATTCCATACTTTCGATGCTGGTGATATCAAAGTATCAAAATGCCCCAAAGGATCCGGGATTTCTTCACTTGGATGGTGACAAAGAATCTTGTCGAGCGGAAAAGTACATGATCTGTCGAATTTACTTCAAGGTTCTCTAGGAATTCTCGAGACTCGTGGAATTCACTTGGGACACGGAGACAACAATATGTTTCTCACATCCCAAGACTTTGCTTTCAACATCAAAATACTCCAAGAAGTATTTTGTGGAGATACCGGCCAAAGGAAAGAAAAACAAAGGACACAGTTCTTCGAAATGAAATGCGTAGCATTTGACAGAGATGTCATCAATATCCATTTTTAGAAGATGGCTAAAATGTTCTTTGAATTAGGCGGAGAACCTAGTTGTTACACTTCGAAAAAAATTTCGTTGATGCACAGTGAATATACTAACGAAGAGCCGCGAAGTATAAGGTATTTCAATAAGTAAGGAATGACATTTGATGACCCTAAGTAAGATCTCTAAGACATTCGATGTTAGACGAGAAAGTTTGCCAGGAGAAGGCAAGGCATACGATAAGTATCGGAAGAGATTTACGAGCAACAAGTTAATGATGATTTAATGATGCTTTGGAGAAGAGTTATAACATCCCTTATATTGCTAATTAGGTGATAAACAAGTGTTAAGAAGGTTCCATAAGGATTGGAGATCGAACGAAACGACAGAATCCATTTCGGAATGGATTATACGACCACTTATACGGTGTATAACTTTATACGGTCCGTATAAGTTCGGTCCGTATAACTCCCGAGCCCATATGATTTTCATCCTGGTGAACCACGACCACTTATACGGGCACGGTACAATGCTATACGGACCGTATAAATGTCCGTGAAGTCCCGACGGCTGATTTTTAGTTATTTATAAATAGACGCCTAAGGTTCTTTTTACTTAATTTTTCATATTCTACAAGTACTTGAGAGCTCTAAAATATCTCTCTCTAAGCACATTCCACTCAATTCCAAGAGAACACAAAGATCAAAAGGCTAGAATCAAGTGTTTATGTGAATCAAGCTTAAGGTTAGAAGACTACAAAAGATTCCATGAAGGTGAAACTAGGTTTTGGTTCAAGTGAAGTATTTCCACCTAAGGTTCATTCCTACACCATCTAAGGTAAGTTTTATGGTATTTCCATGTTGTTTAAGATATTTGAAAAGTTAAAACACTTGGATTGCAAAAGGATATAGAAATGGGTCATGAATGTGGGAATAGTGTCACTTTTGAGTAATAGTTGGATTGAGTCATGATTCTTGATATGTTATGATTATAATCATGTTATAAATGATATTGAGAGCATGGTATAGACGTTGTATATGAATGAGCGTAATCGTGTGTTATGACCATGAATATGTATGATTGTAAGTGAATTGAGAAGTAAGGATAATGTAGGTGAATAAAAGCTATTGTTATGATGTTGTGAATGTTATTATTGATGTTTGGGAGTTAATATATGATATGGAGGAAGTTTTATGAATAAAGGGGATGCTGTCCAATTTTCTCTAGCTTTAGTCATGAATGCTAAGCTATTGATTTTCTAATGATAGTATAACCCTAACGAAGGTAGAAACGTAAGCATTGAAGGAGAACGTGCAAGTGATAGAATAATTGAATGAATAGGCATGCAAGGCTAACCCTTCTTTCATAAGGCATGGTTCCTTGGCCAAATATCTATTCTTCTTTGAGCCTATGATATCCTCTAAAGGATTCCATCTTTGAGAGCTACTAAGCTCATGATTCTGGATATGTTACGATTGTACTAAATTCCTCCTATGATGAGTAATCCTCTAGGGCGAGATGTAATGAACGACGATAGTAATGATGCTAAAGATGCTTATGAGCTTTTATGTATATGTGCCTATGTATGGCTATTGTGAAACCCCGAGCTTATATGGCTGGGTAGAATATAATATGTACATATATATATATATATATTACGCGCGCACCACTGTAGTTGGGTAAGGACAACCACAGCCTCGGTAGGGCCAGGTATGTATGACCCTGAGCCTTGGTAGGGCCAGGTATGTGAAACACCGAACCTTCATGGTCGGGTATGCTATGTAAATGCTATGTATATGATATGAATATGAATACCAATATGTTATGAATATGGAAATGCTATGAATATGAATATGTAAATGAATACGAGTATGAATGGAAATATGACTACGAATACGATTATGGATATGGAATGTAAACGAATACGGATACGGATATGGATGTATGTGCACAATCATGCATTAGAAATAGAAAGTCCCTATGAAAAGCAAGTTAGTGTTTATGACGATGATACTACGATCTCCTATCCTATTGTTATATCTCGCATTTTGTATGTCGGAATATTTTTAAGTTGGTAGCGACGAGTTAAGAATAAGACTATTTTCCAACTTTGTTTTAACGCATAAGTGCTTATGAATTTGGTTGGATGGAAAGTTAGACATTTCATGAAAATTTGGGGCCAAAAGTGAAGTGTTGGAACTTAAATTCATGGAAAAAAATAATAACCATGTGGCCATGCACATGACTTGTGGGCCATAGGCCACATGTATGAAGAATATGTGTAGTATTAGATGACTTATTAAGTCATCTTTATTATTTTCATCTCTTGGAAATTTCTAGAAAATTTGAGATAAATTGAAAGAAAAAAAGAAGGGAAAAAACGGCCAAGAAGAGCACATGACCAGCCATGTGCCACTTATATTTATATATATATATATATATGTATAAGTTATAACCAAGCAAGACCAAATTCATCTTTTACACTTTGGAAATTTCAAGAAACTTGAAGAAAAAAAAGAAGAAGGAGAAAAATGACCATGGCTGGCCGAATTTCAGCCATGGGTGATGATAAAAAAAAAAAATATTTTCTCCTAGATTTCTTACTAATTAAAAGGCCCTCGTTAACGTGGAGTAGTTGTTGGAACAAGAAAACCGCTCGTTGTTGCCATGTGGAACTCTAGCCGAGAAGAAGAATGGAAGAGGTAAGAGGTAATCCTTATTTTTATATGTTATGTATGGTTTGTGCATGTTGTGTAATGTGGAAATGGATGAAAACTCATGAAATATGGTGTGGAAGTTAAGTGGGCCGTGTGTGTGTGTGTCTTGGCCGTGTGTATTGTGTTGCATAGGAATAGTGAATTAATTGTATATAGCTTGTTGGGTGTTGTTGTAATGTGTGAAAATGGATGAAAATCATGGAAATTGTGTATTGTTGTGGTGGCCGAAAAATGGGTTATGTTGTTTGGCAAGGAATGAACAAATTTTATTTAGTGTAATTTGGTTGTTGTGTTGTGGATTATGTAATGAAAATGAAGATTGTTAATGATACAAGGAAGTTGGGATCATTTGTAAGCTAATTAGAAGTTAGCATAATGGTAATATGGTTTCTTATATTTACATAATGAATGTTGTCAATGTGTGAATTGTTGATGTATTTGATGAATTTGAAAGAAAGAAATGTATTGTTGTTATTCTTTCTTGCATTTGGAAGGTTTCGGGTGGAGTGGCCTATTGGTTGGGTCGTTTTGAATATTTATGGATTGCTTGAAATGTTCTTAAATCATGTGTGAATGGTTGCGGATTAGTAATCGAATATATGAGCATTGGTATTGAATTGATCGTATGTAGTTAGTTGAATATAAATGAAATGTTGCCGAATTGTGCAGAAAGGAATTATTAATGTTAGAATGCATTTGGGATTGAATATTGATATTGTTATAATGTTTGTTGGTATTGTTGATAATGATTTGGCCGAGTTGGATTCTCGGGGATGTCCAATTTATAGGGGAAATGCGCCCAAATTTTTGCAAATTTCGGTAGATAAAGTGTTAATTTGGTATTGAATGTCTAAGTGTTAAGGCTAATGATGATACCTAATGACGTTATTGTAGATTATGAGAAGTCGAGACTTAAGTTGGATTATCTTAGGAAGCGACTAAGGTATGTAAGGCTTACTCTTTCTTCTTTGGCATGTCTTAGACGTAAATAAGGTATGACATGATTTGTGTTTTGGGGTAACTCCGCTCTTACGTTCCGAGTATGTATATGGTTGTTATTTCCTTCATGATGTAATATACTTCATATGGTCCTTAAGGCTTATGTATACTTGGAATTCAAACATGGTAAAAAGAATTTTGTTCCTAAAGATCCTATGTCTAAAAACGTTTGTAACTTTCGTAAACAAAACCGGATTGCTTTAATACGCTTCAAATTTCCTATGACATGTAAGGACTTTAACTTTCATGTACGGGCCGGATTGGTTTGACAATGCATATCCGTGGGCCCCGAGGTTTACGTTTGAATAGTCCTATTTGTTTTTGAAAGAACTTAACATAATGTCCGCTTTGACTTTCGAACGTGATTACCTACTTCATTGAGTCTATGATGATTTATGTGCATATGGTTTCTCACTACTCTGCTCGTGCAAGCTCAATATGTCTTTCACCGAGTCCCGGGCCGGGTATGCATTCGTGCAACTTCTCTGCATTGTTCACCGAGTCCCTCACTAGAGGGTCGGGTACGCTATATATATATATATGATATGATATGATGATGTGATGAGATGGAGATGGCGGCCAGGATGGCATACCGAGTCCCTTGCTAGCGGGGTCGGGACACGCTATTCACCGAGTCCCTCACTAGAGGGCCGGGTACGGTATGTATATATATGTATATCTCTGCATGCATACATGATTATGATATGATTTTACTCACCGAGTCCCTCACTAGAGGGCGGGTGCGATATATATACAATGACATAATGATACGATTATGATATGATTTTTTCTACCGAGTCCCTCATTAGAGGGCCACGCTATATGTATATGATGATTATATGATTTTGATATGCATGATAAATCTTTTCGAAGGCAAGTCTTATGATTTTCCGTATTCTTTACTTCAAAGATGATCCCGCTTACTATGTTTCATGCTTTACATACTCGGTACATATTCCGTCGACCCCCTTTCTTCGGGGTTGCGTTTTATGCCGCAAGCAGGTACACCCGTGTGAGTTGAAGATATTATTAGAAGATGTTCCAGCGGGATTGGCGAGCTCCATTTTTCTCGGAGTGCCGAGAAAGCGAGCATGTATGATAGGGATTTGTTCTATGTTAGAGACTTTGCGAGACGTTGTTGTGGGTATAAGATGTCGATTATGTAAGCGGCTATGTAAGACGATGTGTCATTATGCATTGTATTAAAAGTTTTATATGTTACAGCTTTCCTTTGATTCAAGAAAGATAAAAAGCATGTTATTCTTCGAAAGATTTTCATTATGTGTTTGTTATGCATGATTTGAGGGCTAGCGTGATTATGAGTGTTACGAGTGTCGGTGGGTTCGCTCGGCCCTAGGTGAGGGTCGGGTGCCCATCACACCCTATCGGATTAAGGGTGTGACAAATTGGTATCAGAGCGGTTCGTCCTAAGGGTTGTCTGCAAAGTCGTGTCCGGTAGAGTCCTGTTTATGGTGTGAAGCGTGCCACATTTATAAACAGGAGGCTACGGGGTATCTAGAATGGTTACTCTTCTTTGACATCATAGATCGTACCGTAGAGCCAAGTTATAGGAAATGAGATTCCCGACACTAACCTTTGATTTCAGCAAGAGAAATGGCATCGACGAAAGAAAGCGATTAACGATATCGGAGGCTACGAAGTACGCAGGTAAGCAAAGGTATGCAAGACATATGTCAGGTAAGATATCGAAGTACGATTGGAATACGAGCTGAAGGTCAAAAGGGAAAGTAAACAAGAAAGTGTGACCGGTGCTGATTGAGTTGGGCATACAAGGTATGTTTATTATTTTTGTACTGTCGATGATGTTGGGAGCCCTGTGAGGCCGTGATATGATATGATATGCATATATATATATATGTTGGCCCTGTGAGGCATTGTTGGTATTTCCTGTGTACAGGTTTTGAGATAGTGACGATTCAGAGGAGACTCTGCCGAAATTTTCCCAGAAAATAAAGAAAAATGAGATATAGATTTGTAATATGTCTTGGAAGGGCGTGCCAATAGTAATGAAAAAAATTGACTAAGTTACGAGTACGGCCGACATCGAGAAAGAAGCTAATTATTGAATCGGGGATAATAATAATTATAAGGTCGATGTTGATATGGTACAGAGAAATTGAAAAGGGCTTATGACACTAAAAGATGATTTAGAGAAGACTGGCAAATCTTGATAAAGAGTTATTAAGGTACCGATTGAATTGATAAGCAGGGACGAACGATGACGAGCCTATAGTAAAAGAGGTAATAGTATGATTAAGATAAGAGTACGAGGAGAAGAATTGCGATGAATATGAATGTATTGATAAGACAAGCTTGTGTAACATAAAGATAAAGTTGATCGTAAAGGGAGAAGAAGTATTATCATTATAAGATTGTTATGAACAAGATAAAATGTAAGTATAACGAGGATTGTTATGAAAATAAGTAAGGCTTAGTGAAAAAGCGGCTAAAGCTATGACGTCGTCTAGGTAATTAGAATATAAAGTCAAGTATGAGACGGGAAGGTGAGCTATAGAGCGAATAAGGGGGACTTATTGAGTTTTGTAGGGAAAGTCCGGAATAAGGGTTATGTAATAACGGAAACGATAGTGAGTGTAGGAAAAGAAAGGAATTGGAAGGAGGAAATAAGAAGAGAGTGGGATAACAGTATAGTAATAGACCATGATGCGTGAAGTTAAGGATACGAGGTTACTATAAGTGACGGGAAAAAAAAAGACTCGGATATAGAAAGGACGAAGAATGAGGTAAAATGAGAGCGAGAGATAAGAAAGGCCGATAGCCAAGTAACTATAAGTAATGACGATCAAAGTAAGTTTATCGCCATCGGGGATCCGGAAGTCTAGGACGAAAAGTAATCATATCCACAGGCGAAAAGCGAATACTGAGGACCAAAGGAGGGTCAAAATAGTAATTGTGTTACGAGAGCGTGTGGAAATCTGTAAAGGCTCCAGTTTACTCCAGATTATGTGCTGAAGGTCATGCGATGAAGTGGACGCGCCCATATCAGCATTAAAGTATCGTATTTCATCGGAGTTCGAAAGTTAAGCGTGCTGGGGTGAGAGCAATCTTAAGATGGGTGACCCCCTGGGAAGTTTTCTGAAAAGTCTTACAAATTTAGACGTAAGAAGCAAATGAGAAGTGAGATTAATCTAAGGAAGATTAGTGTCTGCGGAGGAGGCAGAAACCTTAAGAGATCGCGTAGAACGGGGCGAATTAGACCGATAAAGAGGAAGAAAGTGCATCACAGTTCTAGGATTAGGGTAAGTCAGAATAGTGTATGGAGATATCTTGTAAGCAAGATAGTAGGGACTATATGTGTGCGTAGGTACGCACAGGATATCCTGTACATGGTTAGATCAGCGGATATATGTATTCCGGTAATCAACATGACGGTATATGGAAGGCACTAATCGGACAGAATAACAAGGTTCAAGTGGAAAAATATATAAAAAGTGCAAATGTTACAAGGCAAGCTAATGTTGTTTTCACTACAAGTTAAGCTTGGAAAGTGTTAATGCAACGACATTTGAAAAAGAAAGAAAGTGAGTAAACGAACGGCAACGGGAACCAAAATGTCGGAATAGAAGCGCCGCCTAATTAAGATTGGAAATACGGATATAGAGCGGAGCATAATCGGGTAATGGCATAAGTACACCCCTAAAGGGGGGAAGCGAGGGAGAGAGAGATAAGTGTAAGACGAAGACAATCGACGCTACCATGTCCTGGATACGAATGCTTGGGCCGCAGGTAAAGCTCTTTGCGGAGGCAAGCTAAGGAGATCGAAAAGCCAGCAGTAAAGGGATAGAAGTCAGGGTAATAATCGAGATGGCGCTGGGAATTAATTGTAAGTATCCGGAATAACGTGATATTAGGAAATGGAGACTTAAAGAGAGGATACGACAAAGGAAAGTAACGAGTAGCTTACGGAGACATTGTGGAAGGTGGTACGGCTATACGGGATCAAAGAGTAAAATGTAGGCAATAGAGTGGTTGCTAGTAGTAGAAAATTTCCTATGGTAGAAAGTAAGAAAGGCGAGGGAAAAGAAGTATGATAAGGTAGACTCCTAGCAAATGCGAGCACGAGAGTAAGATCTGGGATAGTACGAATCAGGAAAAGGAACGATCATGACTAAGATTAAATATACAGGTCGTGCAAGGGCGGTCATGTTACCTACGAATATTTATACGCTGGAGGTGAGACCAAGTAAATGCGTAACGAGAGAAGTGTAGGGTCGGTAACAACAATACGGTGATAACACTTTAGGTGCATTAAGGAAAGATGTTAGGATGGTTGAGATAAATTACCGAGGTGGGACTAGTACTGAGAACGAATAGGACATGCTTATGATGGAACCAAAAATGTATTCCGGCGCTGGTGGTAGGAGAAGAGGGGCAAAGATAAAGTGAAACACAAGGATTAATGAAACTACGTTGAGGCGGTTCTTAGAATAATTCGACCCCCTTCGTACATTCGGGTAAAGATTGCAACGTCACGTGTGACAGGAAAGTTGAGAGCAAGATTCGAGCAAAGGGATGATAGAAGAGTTTGGATTAAAGATAAGGTAATGACATGAGACGATGTACTGAAAATGCAACAAGATGAGTAAGAGAAGATTGTAAGACGATTTAAGCAAGTAATCAGAACTAGTTGGCCACTAAAAGGAGGGCGAATTTATACGCCAACCTCTTTCAGAATTGTACTAGCCGATAATGGTTAAAGCACGGAACGGCTAGTAGTAGCTCGGAAACGATAGAAATAATATGACGACAATCGGTATCGACACTTAGAATTTCAGACTGGCGAATGGGCATATTTGAAGATATCATCCATGAAGAACGTAATCAGGTTCGACAAGAAGGAAGAGCTTAACTCGAGATGCACCGAATCTTATTACACTAATTGGAAGGCAAGAAGGTCGCGTGCTAAAGACGTAGCTTCCGTTAAGGCACCGTGGCGGAATAATAACAGAAAGGAAATAACTTGCGAACCTGAGGAGGAAATGAAAGAGAAATATGATTGGTAAATGAGATTGCATGTTATGGTAGTAAAGGAACCCCCCCCCCCCTCGAGATCCTTAAGACCCTACACAACTAGTTGAACATTCGAGGACGAATGTTCCCAAGGGGGGAAGGATGTTATATCTCGCATTTTGTACGTCGGAATATTTTTAAGTTGGTAGCGACGAGTTAAGAATAAGACTATTTTCCGACTTTGTTTTAATGCATAAGTGCTTATCAATTTGGTTGGATGAAAAGTTAGACATTTCATGAAAATTTGGGGCCAAAAGTGAAGTGTTGGAATTTAAATTCATGGAAAAAAATAGCCATGTGGCCATGCACATGACTTGTGGGCCATAGGCCACATGTATGAAGAATATGTGTAGTATTAGATGACTTATTAAGTCATCTTTATTATTTTCATCTCTTGGAAATTTCTAGAAAATTTGAGATAAATTAAAAAAAAAAAAAAAGGGAAAAAACGGCCAAGAAGAGCACATGGCTGGTCAAATTCATCTTTTACACTTTGGAAATTTCAAGAAAAATGAAGAAAAAACAAGAAGGAGAAAAACGGCCATGGCTGGCCGAATTTCAGCCATGGGTGATGATCAAGGAAAAAAATATTTTCTCCTAGGTTTCCTACTAATTGAAAGGCCCTCGTCAACGTGGAGTAGTTGTTGGAACAAGAAAACCGCTCGTTGTTGCCATGTGGGACTCTAGCCGAGAAAGAAGTGGGGTGGAAGAGGTAAGACTTAATCCTTATTTTTATATGTTATGTATGGTTTGTGCATATTGTGGAATGTGGAAATGAATGAAAACTCATGAAATATGGTAAGTTGAAGTTGGGCCGTGTGTGTTGTGTCTTGGCCGTGTGTAGTGTGTTGCATAGGAATAGTGAATTAATTGTATATAGCTTGCTTGGGTGTTGTTGTAATGTGTGAAAATGGATGAAAATCATAGAAGGTGTGGATTGGTTGTGGTGGCCGAAAATAGGTTATGTTGCATGGCAAGGAATGAACAAATTTTATTTAGTGTAACTTGGTTGTTGTGTTGTGGATTATGTAATAAAAATGAAGGTGTTGGATGATACAAGTTGAGGTTGGGATCATTTGTAAGCTAATGTAGAGTTAGCATAATGGTAATATGGTTTCTTATATTTACATGAATGATGTTGTAAAATGTGGTTGTTAATGTATTTGATGAAATTGAAAGAAAGAAACGTATTGTTGTTATTCTTATGGCATTTGGAAAGTTTCGGGTGGAGTGGCCTATTGGTTGGGTCGTTTTGAATGTTGTATGGATTGCTTGAAATGTTCTTAAATCATGTGTGAATGGTTGCGGATTAGTAATCGAATATATGAGCATTGGTATTGAATTGATCGTATGTAGTTAGTTGAATATAAATGAAATGTTGCCAATTGTAGCGAAAGGAATTATTAATGTTAGAATGCATTTGGGATTGAATATTGATATTGTTATTATGTTTGTTGGTATTGTTGATAATGATTTGGCCGAGTTAAATTCTCGGGGATGTCCAATTTATAGGAGAAATGCTGCCGAAATTTCGGTAGATAAAGTGTTAATTTAGTATTGAATCTCTAAGTGCTTATGGCTAATGATCGATACCTAATGACGTTATTGTAGATTATGATAAGTCGAGACTTAAGGTTGGATTAGCTTAGGAAGCGACTAAGGTATGTAAGGCTTACTCTTTCCTTCTTTGGCATGTCTTAGACGCAATTAAGGTATGATATGATTTGTGCTTGGCGTAACTCTGCTCTTACGTTCCGAGTATGTATATGGTTGTTATTTTCTTCACGATGTAACATACTTCATATGGTCCTTAAGGCTTATGTATGCTTGGAATTCAAACATGGTAAAAAGAATTTTGCTCCTAAAGATCTTATGTCTAAAAACGTCCGTAACTTTCGTAAACAAAACCGGATTGGTTTAATACGCTCACAAATGATCCTATGACATGTAAGGACTTTAAATTTCATGTACGGGCCGGATTGGTTCAATGCATATCCGTGGGCCCCGAGGTTTACGTTTGAATAGTCCTAACGACTTGTTTTTGAAAGAACTTAACATGATGTCCGCTTTGACTTTCGAACGTCGACTACCTACTTCATTGAATCTATGATGATTTATGTGCATATGGTTTCTCACTACTCGCTCGTGCAAGCTCAATGTCTTTCACCGAGTCCGGGCCGGGTACGCATTCATACAACTTCTGCATTATTCACCGAGTCCCTCGCTAGAGGGGGCCGGATATATATATATATATATATATATATATATATATATATATATATATATATATATGATGTGATATATATAAGAGATGGAGATGGCGGCGGGATGGCATACCGAGTCCTTCTAGCGGGGCCGGGACACGCTATTCACCGAGTCCCTCACTGGGGAGGCCGGTGCGGTATGTATATATATGTATATACGCATGCATACATGATTATGATATGATTTTACTCGCAGGTCCCTCAGAAACAGAGGGGCCGGGTGCGGTATATATGTACGATGACATGATAATACGATTATGATATGATTTTATCTACCGAGCCCCTCATTAGAGGGCCGGGACACGCTATATGTGTATACGATGATGATTATATGATTTTGATATGCATGATAAATCTTTTTCGAAGGCAAATTTTATGATTTTTCGTATTCTTTACTTCGGTATGATCCCGGCTACCGTATTTCATGCTTTACATACTCGGTATATTAAAAAAATGTGACCCCTTTCTTCGGGGCTGCATTTCGTGCCGCGTGTACACCAGGCATTTAGGGCGAGGATATTATTAGAAGATGTTCCGGCGGGATTGGCGAAACTCCGGTTCCTTCGGATGTCGTCCGAGTCATAGCACTATGTCACGTCGGTTTGTTACATGTTAGAGACTTTGCGAGGGACGGTGTTGTGGGTATAAGATGTCGATTATGTAAGCGGCTATGTAAGTCGATGTGTCATTACGCATTGTATTAAAAGTTTTATATATTCTGACTTTCCTTTGATTCGAAAGACAAAAAGCATGTTATTCTTCGGAAGATTTTCATTATGTACTTATGTTATGCTATGAGGGCCCAATATGATTATGAGTGTCAGCGGGTTCGCTCGGCCCTAGGTAAGTGTCGGGTGCCCATCACACCCTACCGGATTAAGGGTGTGACACCTATGCTAATTCTTATGTTGTCTATTATGCTTTTATAATGATGTTGATCATGGCTTTCATACTCGGACATTCTTCGTGCGACGTCCTTTTTTGTTTGAGGACGGCTGCGTCATGCCGCGGTGGCCGGGGAGGCAGGCTTGATCCGTAACTTCATTACTCGGGAACTACATGCGGAGCTCCATTTCATTCGGAGCTATAGCTTTTTGGTATTCATTCTTTTGTATATATTTATGGGCAGGCGAGGTCTTGTCCGGCTTATATAATATTACATACGCCTTAGAGGCTCGTAGACATGTGTATATGGTTAGATGTGTTTGGCCTTGTCGGCCTATATCTTGGATATCATTTTGTTAGCCTCGTCGGCTGTATGCATTGATATGGGCATAGTTGCTAATGATGATATGAATGTCTTGTTGTCCAATGGGATTAGTATGATTGATGAGTGAAAGGTATGATTTAGCTATGTGGCTCACCTAGATGTAATGTGAAAGTACGTTAAGAGATGCCCGAGTGGGTTAGCACCGGCGCCGTCACGGCCCTTTGGTTGGGTCGTGACAAAAGTATTATCAGAGCAGTTCTGTCTTGGGGTGTGTCTACGAGCCGTGTCTAGTAGAGTCTTGGTTAAGGGTATGTTGCGCGCCACACTTATAAACAAGAGGCTGCGGGCATTTTAGGATTGAATGACCTTCTTTCTTCATAAGATCGTGCGATAGAGTTATGATATAAGAACTTCCTTCTCCTTAACCGTGTGTTATGTATTTCAGAGATGCACAGTAAGAAAAGGCTACGGCGGCCCAAAAGGCAGACAAAAGGATGACGAGTGCGGGCCGAGAGCACCGCCGGCGGTTGTAGAGGAAAGTGAGTCCCGAGAATGCGGCTACGATCTCGGTCTTCCCATCCTTCCGAATATTTACGAGGAGCGTGAGGGAGTTTCGGCCCGAACTCCGGCACCCCATCTCCTCCCGCGCCGGGATCTTCGAAGGTGTAAAAACGGCCATTCATTTGCTTACACAACTGGCCGCCCGTACCCGCCGAAAGTGGGTGGCAAGGTGAGGGGGGCTGTTAGTGCAAGGGACCATGATTTTATTTGTTAACCCCCCGGACTTTTATCAAAG
>NW_026718480.1:0-13193 GCF_029784015.1 Lycium ferocissimum | reverse complement strand
ATGATTTCTACTTGCATTTTGTATATTTGCATTACGTACGGGTTTGATTTGTATTTACGTATATATTTTGTATCCCACGACCCTAGTTATGACTTGGTTCCACCGTTCCTTCCGCTTTACATACTCGCACTTGTTCGTCTCGACCCCTTGTTCTTCGAGTGGCGTTTCATACCGCGCGTATGCAGGTGCTCCGCGCGACACGCCGCCGGCTTAGGATTCTTATTCTGCTTTGTTTGGGAGGCTCTTTGATCGGAGCTTATACTTTTGGTATATTTCCTTCTTTGTTGTATATTCGTACATTTGTGACTATTAAGGCACGGCGGGGCCACGTCCCGTCATATGTTCGTATGTTTTGTTATGGTGTAGAGGCCTGTAGTCATGTTTGTGGGTCGTGGGTCCAGTCTGTCTGTATATGATCCCGGTTTGTCTGTATATGACTCCGATTTGCGTCCTGAGGCGGCCCGTATGTTTGTTTGCGTGTGTGTGTGCCCAGGCGATGTACATTAAAACTTTGGTTCCGATATGATGTTTTGACATGGGCGACCGCTTAGGGCATTTGTGGGATGTGTTTTCGATTTTCGGTACGAGCAAAGTATGTAAAAATCTGAACGTATAGCATTATGATGATTTGATTCGTCAGTCCGTTCGGGTGCCTAGGCAGGGCACCGGTCACAGCCCACGGGGTTGGGTCGTGACACCTTTCCCCAATAGCCTCGTGTTTTGCCGGTAGTTTTTCTCGGGAGCTTCACTTACTGAGGTTCCTTACCTTTCTCTTTCTTCCGTCACTTTGATCTCTTCATTTTCCATCTACTCACTCTCTTTCTTCTCCAAATATTGTTATACTAGAATTTCCAATCTCAACCTATAGTGAAATAATAACAGCTTACTTTGCAGCACTTATACCATTTATTCTTACCCCGGTTACTCGATCTTGGTACCACTTGCTCGGTTGATGCTTTTTATATCGTAGCTTCGATTGCTGGGACTCGCATGTCCACCGATACAATCATATATGGGATATCCTACACCTTCATATATATATAATTACTATCAGCTAATCCACAAAATACTTCCAAACACTGTTCAAGCCTATCCTATTTCTAGAGGCCGTGATGCTGCTTCACTGTCTCTTCACCGAGCATATCTCGCCTCGTCTATGCGTCTTCTTATGGTCTCCAACCATCCCATATGCTCTAGTTTCCCTTAGGCTACCTAACTTCTCATTTGTTTCTTATGTCTGAATATGTAGAATTTCTGGGATACTTCCCAGGGGGTCACCCATCCTGAAATTGCTCCCACCTGAGCACGCTTAACCTCGAAACTTTGGTGGAATCCGGTGCCTTAATGCTGCTATAATCGCGTCCGCTCTCTCACATGACCTTTATTACCTGATCTGGAGCAAGTTGAAGCCTTACAGATTCCGGGACATTTTCGTAACACATCCTTCTTTTACAATTACTGTTTTACCCTTTTCGGTTCCTAATGTTCACCTCCCACTTTTGTGTACGACTATTTTCGGTCCTGGGCCTCCAGATTCCCGAGGGTAGTGATCGCACCTTCATCGCCATGCAAAATCCATAACCTTTCTGAAACGTCGCATCTCACTTATTGCCTGTTTATCATATTTCCTTTCCGCGCTTCTTTCTCTTAGACGTACCCATTCTGGTAGGGCCTCCTTTATCATTCTCACTATTCAAATCTGCACACCGCAAATATCGACAATACTGCACAGAACATACGGCTACATGGCATATTCCAAATCCAGACTCTCCGGCCAAGTACGTAACAATTATCCAAACTTACCTCGTGACTTGCCATTTTCCGTCACATAAACCTTATATAGGAAAGTCTTATTTCTTATGACTTGGCTCTATCGCACGATTACAAGACAGAAAAAAAAGGTCAACAATTCCTAAATGCCCCGCAGCCTCCTGTTTATAAATGTGGCCGGCTTCACACCCATAAACGGACTCTACCGGACACGACTTTGCGGACAACCCTTAGACCGACCTCGCTCCGATACCACTTTGTCACACCCCGATCTTACTAGGGTGTGATGGGCACCCGACCCCATATTCGGAGCCGAACGAACCTCGGACTCTTATTACTCACATATTCTCTTTGGATTCTTAAATCAAATGAAAGTAAAATACATAGTAAAATTTTCAAAATCTTTTTATCGTTTCTCAAATTGAACACAGTCTGTAAGCGTAAAGACTCTATAACATAATGTATAAAAAAACATATCGGCTAGTGGGGCCATTTTCAAAGCTACACTCTAGACCCACGACTCGTCTCCGCAAAGTCTCTAACTTCAACAAACCGCACAAGACATATAATCGACTGTAAAGACTCCGGTACAAATGGAGTCTACCAACTCCGCCGGAACGTCTCTCTCGCAATAGCTCTTACTTGTACGAGTGTACCCGCGCGCATGAAACGCGCGCCCACAAAAGTGGGCGTCAGTACGAGCAATGTGCGAGTATGTAAGGCATAAACAATAACATAGTAAGGGATATAAATATGAATAGTAACCATATGGAAACGTAGAACATGTCATGAGAAAGAAGAGTAACCCGTACATGTAAATGCCGCCTAGGGCGGAGGCCATGCATGCTTATCCTTTCCTTTGAAAACATTTCTTTTTCGTATACATATGAAAATAGATCATATCATGTCATAGCGCCGAATACGTCGGCTCCCCCATGTATCCCGCGTCCGGGATGATAACGCCAGCTGACCAGGTGGCAATGCGTCTTATAGCGCAACATGTCTCCTTTCCCCATATCCCCCATATCATATACATATCATATACATATATCATATAAGCATGCGGAGAGCCCAAAGAAATCATGTATCTATCGGAGTGACGAAGGTCGGTAGCCTCCGATTGCATCGTATAGAATAATCATGGACGCTTTGTCTCACTTTGAAGGAACAATTATAAAGCGAGACCATCAATCAAGGATAACATCACGGGAAAACATAAAACAGGGTCATAACATATCATTTCATATACTTTGAAACTTTTAAAATAGTCATTATCCAAAAGTAGCCTAACATTTCATATCGTCGTATTCATGGTAAGAACATATCCTTGACATATTCGTCCTAGTCATTTTCTCATGTCTGGCATTATCATTGTCATCACAAAATCATAGTCGTTGTTTTGGTCATAAAAACTTTAAAAATCGTAAAACTTGGGTTTTGGAGAAAAATGAATATGTTGGAAAACATTCGTAACTTTTAGGAAGGAAATCATGCTTTGAAATCATAACTTCTAACTTTTGAAAAATAAGGACGTTATGGGAGCATTTATAAAATCGCAACGTATGATTCATGCCATAGAAGGAAAAAGGACGAGCCTTAACATACCTGTCTCACGACCAACTAGCTACGCTTAATTGTCCAAGCTCGCTACCGCTATTCTACATTCAAGAAAATTGATGCAACCATTAGATTCATTACTAAGCACACTTGTCTTGATTTTCAAATAAATTCACTTATGATCTGCGCCGAAATTTCGCAAAGCATCTCCCCGTAAATACACCATCCCCGAGAATCTAACTCCGCCCAAATCATCAACAACAAAATCCGAGAATGGAACTCGGCCACATTATCAATAACGATACCAACAATTATACCAACAATATCAACAATCAATTCAAGACGCTTTCCAACATTAATAACCTTTGCCAAACAACCCAACTTACAGTTTTTCAAACAAATGTCTCTCTTTCAAGTTCATGCATTATATTTATAACCTACATATTAACAATATCATTCTTACCAATATAAGGAACCATAACAAAGTCACACGCACTTCTTCCATAATCCATAAACAATCACAACTTCATTTCTAGCCCTTAAATTCTCATTTTTCATCATAGAATCCACAACGACATCAAGCGGAATATCAAATGAAATTAATTCATCATAGCTTGCCAAAACTTCACCATTCTCGCCACAACACTACATACATATTTTCATGAATTTTCCATCTTTTCCATACGTTACGACAACAACCAACATACTACATAGAATTAATTCAATCTAATTTACACAATACAACATACACACACGACCACTACTACACATGCACGGCCACAATCTCCACATCCATATTTTTATAAATTTCAGTCATTTCCCCATACCACAACATACAAAACCATTCATAACATATAAAAGGAGATTGAATTTGTTATATCCGACATTTTTGCGTATTTGGAAAATTTGGGAATAACCTTGACTTGTAAGGAATAAGGTCATGTTTGGATTTTTTTTTTATATGTGTATGCCGGTTATGGAAGTATGGATGCGGAGATATCGAGGAAGGCTAAGGACAAGGTCGGAATTTCGGAAACTTGTTTCATGAACTACACAAAGGAGCCAAGTTGTTGGGCCAAAGAAAAAAAAAGGGAAATTTAGGCCCAAACTCAAAGGGGTGGCCGGCCATGTGCCTAGGCCCAACCCTTTTAATTAATCATGTGATTAATGATATAAGGGAGGATAAGCCTTCAAGAAGATTCAAGAAAAACAAAGTAAAAACAAGAACAAAAGAGAAGGGGAGCATTCGGCCAAGGAGAAAAGGAAAAAAAAAATAAAAAAAAATTCCAAGCCTTCTACTTTGATCCAAGAATCTTATTCTTGTTGAATTCTTGTCAAGTCTAGGACGCTCTCCGACGTGATATAATTAGTTTAGCGAAAAAGCGACGTTTGCGACAAAGTTGAAATTGAAGAAAAAGGTAAGAATTCCATTTCTTGTGTTATGAGATAAGTTTGCATGTTATAAATGATTAAAAGTAGATGGGAATTATGGAAGTGTGGTGTGTGTGTGCATGGCGTGTGTGTGTGTGTGGATAGCATGTTGGCCGTGAGCCATGTAGGTGTGGAGGAGGGATGAATTCAAGTTTCATTAGGTTGTTAGTTATGTTGTTGTAACCTTGGTGATGCAAATAAAGGTTTAATGATTTGAAATGGCATTGAAATGGGTTGTATGCTATTATGGGAAATTATGTGATTTTCATGTGATTTTTATATAGTTATGAAAGTAAGGATTTGAACGTGAATTATAGTTATTGTTGATGAGTTTGAAGAGAAAACAATGCGATTTAGTAGCTTTGCCGCAATTGTAGGAGTTTTGGATAAAATATGGAATCGGCGGGAATGTTTGAATTCATGAATGTTGCTTGGGATGCTATTGAAATATGTTTGAATAATCTAGAATTAGATAATGAATATGAGGAATGTTGATGTTAGCTTGATAATGTGAAGTTTGGATGGAAATAATTGAATTATGTGGAAAGGAGACTACTTGTGCCATAATGCGGTTTGTGATGATTGTTGATGTTGTTGGGTTGTTGTTGTTGATATTTTTAAGCCGAGATGATTCTCGGGGATGTTATATGTATAGGGGAAGTGCTGTCGGAATTTTCATAAACAAGCACTACTTCCAAATTTTAGCCTTAAAGCTTATAAATGACAATTGGTAAATGTGACCAATTGCAGATTTTGGAGGAAACGGGAATTGAGTTTTGACAAGCAAGGAGCGAATAAGGTATGTAAAGCTTCCACCCTTCCTTCTCTTGGCATGTCCTAGATGTACTAGGGTTGAATTCGGATCTCGGGGACGACTCTACTCCTTGGAATGCGTCCAAATTTACCCTCTTTCATTCAAAAAATTGAATTGGAAATGTCTTGTTTCGTTGGAATAAGTGCTTAAACACCCGTAGTTTTCCCAAATGGTGTTGGAGGGCCTAGAAACCTATATATGTGGCCTCGTAAGGCCTAATGACCATAGTTTGGGGTACGCCGCCTCAATTTGACCGAGGCGGGGCCCGCGCGTCCCGAGATCTCCCTATGTAGCCTTGTTTGGTGTATTTGTGTGATTTTGAAAAGAGAACTTTTGACCATTGCTCCGACTATTATAAGATAATTATTTTGACCACTTCATTGGGTTTTATAATACATTCTGACACATAAGAACGATTTCAGAAGATTGTAACTATTGTACGCTAATTCTGATAAACTTGACTTGACTATTGACTTGCTGTTAAAAGAATGGTTTGCTTTGGTTGTTCTGTGAGTTTGTAATAAAAGAAATCATATACGTTTGGCTACTTACAATTCTGCTCGTGTATTTCGTTACTACCTCTTTCGCCGAGTCCCGGGCCGGTAAGTGCAATGTTACCGCTGGATACTTGACCGCGGTATGTATAATGTTACCGCTGGATACTTGACCGCGGTATGTATAATGTTGCCGCTGGATACTTGACCGCGGTAAGTGTGATATTGACCGCTGGATACTTGGCCGCGGTATGCGTATACTTGTAGCTGTGAATGTGTGGTATCGCCGCTGGATTCTCGGCCGCGGTGTATGTGTGTGATATGGTATGTGACTCTGGACAATCGGGATTACGACCAGTCGCTTAATGTCAGCTCATATACATTGTTCTATTTTCTACATACATGAGCTAGAAGCGTTGTGCAAAAGAACGCTAAGCATTTGGTATTCCGTTTATTTTATTTGCCTCCTGCACCCCTTATGGGTGACTTGTACTTCAGATGCAAGTACTTTAGTATCCTGGATTTTATGCTCATTTCCCGCACTCCTTATTCCGGTTATGACTATGTTGTTCGTGTTCCACCTTTACATACTCGGTATATTCCGTCTTGACCCCTTTCTTCGGGGGCACGTTTCATGCCGCAGTGCGCGCTCGGTTGAGGATCCACTGTCTAGGCCATCCGTTATCCTGCTTCGAGTGCTCATGCTTTCGGAGCTTGTCTATTTTGGTATATATTTTCTTCGCGCGCGCATATGTACATTATTATTCGGGGGTACGGCGGGGCCCTGTCCCGTCATATGATTCTGTCTGTTTGTTTAGAGGTCTGTGGACATGTTTGTGGGTTAGGGTCATTCTGTACAGACGCACGTATATATGTCGTGTTTGGGCGATCCCATTCGCGGCGGCGGCCGGTCCGCGTATGTATATATATATATGTTGCGTTGTTGGCCCTGTGTGGCCTTTGTTGGTATTCTCTGCGTGCAGGCTAATTTTGGTTAGTAAGAAAAGCAGAGGAAACTCTGCCCGAATTTTTCTAAGTACTTGAGTTACTATTTTGAGGTTTTGGTACGTACGGGTGCCCAGGTCGGGCGCTAGTCACGGCCTACGGGGTTGGGTCGTGACAAAAGTGGTATCAGAGCCAGGTTTCGATCCTGGGACCTGTGGGTTACTGATCGATTGTCATATTTTTCAGTAATGCCTCCAAGGAAGGCGACGGCTGCCCAGAAGGGCAAAGCAGTGCCAGAGACAGGAGAGACTAGTCGGGCCCAGAGGGTTACTAGGGCCCGCACCCAGACCGTGCCCGATGTTGTGCCCCAGTCAGAGGGTTCTACTATGCCACTACCGGAGGGACCGGGAGCAGCTCCACCACTAGCTCCAGAGGCCCCAGCTCCCCAGCCGGGTACTGAGGATCGGACGTTGAGGGAGGCCGTACAGTTGTTGACGACGATAGTGGCCGGACAGGCTCGCGGACGCGGGCGGAGAGGTGATGATGATGATGACAGGCATGATAGCCTGAGAGTTCGTGATTTCCTGACATGCGGTCCTCCAGAGTTTTTTGGGTCTAAACCCGACGAGGACCCTCACGACTTTATCCGGCAGATGCAGCGCTCGTTGAGATCGGAGTCGGGGCTTCGGAGACCGAGTACGGTGAGCTTCTTGCCGTGCACCGATTACGAGATGTCGCCCTTAATTGGTATGAGTCTGGGGGCATCCGGGGGTGAAGTGCTCCCCGACCATGGGGATGAATTCTGGTGCCTTGTCGCCACTTTCTACCACCGGAGCTGCGACGAGCGAGAGTTGACCGGTTCTTGCAGATTAAGCAGAGGGGTCGAAGTGTTCGTGAGTATAATCTGGAATTTGATTCCCTGGCCCGATATCTTTCACTATTTAGTGGCGGATATGGCCCGGCCGGATGCATCGATATGTGATAGGGTTGGACATTACTTGATTGATAGTTGCATGGCGATGGCGTCACGGACGGATATGGACATCGCCGGTTACGGGCCTACGCCCCGGGGGATGGAGGACCGGCATCGAGCGGATGGGTCCATCGAGAGATTATGACGAGGGGCCTCCCGAGGGGCTAGTCCGCCGGGTATTCGGGGATTCACGAGGCGGGCGACCTGAGCCGGCAGGCAGAGCCGATACCCTCCCCAACCGGCCCCGCGAGGAGTATGCCCCCCCACGGTTCACCGGTTGGAGCCCGGATGGTGTGGGGTACTTAGAGAACGAGGGTCGAGCTCCCGAGCTCGGGCCCGCGAGATGGACCCAGATTCCAACCAGTTGAGGCCACCCCTACCCCGATGTCCTCACTGTAGGAGACGTCACTCGGGAGGGGAATGTCGTCATGCCACGGGTGCCTGCTTTACCTGTGGCCAGCAGGGCCACTATATGAGAGATTGTCCACTCGGGGGCCGTGCAGGGGGAGCAGCTCAGCCTACCGGGTCGGTTGCCGGTTCGTCTTCACCTTCTGTAGCTATGCGCCCGATGGGCCGAGGCATGCCGACACCAGCCGGCCGTGGGAGAGGCCGTGGCGGAGCCTCAGGTTCGCGGTCCATCGAACGCCTATATGCGCACGTTGACCGTGGACGGGATCGGGGGAGGCGCCGCCGGACGCGGGTACGGAGTAATTTAAACTCTTTAATTGGTTATGTTGATTGATGTATAAAGCATTTGTGATAATTGTAAAGGAAGACTCCTCCAAAATTCTCATAAGATCCCGTAGGCAATGTAACATTCGAGGACGAATGTTTTAAAGGGGGGAGGATGTTATATCCGGCATTTTTGCGTATTTGGAAAATTTGGGAATAACCTTGACTTGTAAGGAATAAGGTCATGTTTGTATTTTTTTTTATATGTGTGTGCCGGTTATGGAAGTAATGGATGCGGAGATATCGAGGAAGGCTAAGGACAAGGTCGGAATTTCGGAACTTGTTTCATGAACTACACAAAGGAGCCAAGTTGTTGGGCCAAAAAAAAAAAAAAATTTAGGCCCACCATGAAGGGTGGCCGGCCATGTTATTGGCCTAACCTTTTAATTGATCATGTGATTAATGATATAAGGGAGGATAAGCCTTCATGAAGAACATTCAAAGAAAAACAAAGTAAAAACAAGAACAAAAGAGAGGGGAGCATTCGGCCAAGGAGAAAAGGAAAAAAAAAAAAGAAAAAAAATTTCCAAGCCTTCTACTTTGATCCAAGAATCTTATTCTTGTTGAATTCTTGTCAGATCTGGACCTCTTCGACGTGATATAATTAGTTTAGCGAAAGAGCGACGTTTGCGACAAAGTTGAAATTGAAGAAAAAGGTAAGAATTCCATTTCTTGTGTTATGAGATAAGTTTGCATGTTATAAATGATTAAAAGTAGATGGGAATTATGGAAGTGTGGTGTGTGTGTGCATGGTGTGTGTGTGTGTGGATAGCATGTTGGCCGTGAGCCATGTAGGTGTGGAGGAGGGATGAATTCAAGTTTCATTAGGTTGTTAGTTATGTTGTTGTAGAAATGGTGATGCAAATAAAGGTTTAATGATTTGAAATGGCATTGAAATGGGTTGTATGCTATTATGGGAAATTATGTGATTTTCATGTGATTTTTATATAGTTATGAAAGTAAGGATCGGTTGAACGTGAATTATAGTTATTGTTGATGAGTTTGAAGAGAAAACAATGCGATTTAGTAGCTTTGACGTAAGTTTGGCATTGAAATTGTAGGAGTTTTGGATAGAATATGGAATCGTTAAGCGGAATGTTTGAATTCATGAATGTTGTTTGGGATGCTATTGAAATATGTTTGAATAATCTTGAATTAGATAATGAATATTTTGAGGAATGTTGATGTTAGCTTGATAATGTGAAGTTTGGATGGAAATAATTGAATTATGTATATTGGAAAGGAGACTACTTGTGCCATAATGCGGTTTGTGATGATTGTTGATGTTGTTGGGTTGTTGTTGTTGATATTTTTTGGCCGAGATGATTCTCGGGGATGTTATATGTATAGGGGGAAGTGCTGTCGGAATTTTCATAAACAAGCACTACTTCCAAATTTTAGCCTTAAAGCTTATAAATGACAATTGGTAAATGTGACCAATTGCAGATTTTGGAGGAAACGGGAATTGAGTTTTGACAAGCTTAAGGAGCGAATAAGGTATGTAAAGCTCCACCCTTCCTTCTCTTGGCATGTCCTAGATGTACTAGGGTTGAATTCGGATCTCGGGGACGACTCTACTCCTTGGAATCTGCGTCCAAATTTACCCCTCTTTCATTCAGCAAAATTGAATTGGAAATGTCTTGTTTCGTTGGAATAAGTGCTTAAACACCCGTAGTTTTCCCAAATGGTGTTGGAGGGCCTAGAAACCTATATATGTGACCTCGTAAGGCCTAATGACCATAGTTTGGGGTACGCCGCCTCAATTTGACCGAGGCGGGCCCACGCATTCCGAGATCTCCCTATGTAGACTTGTTTGGTGTACTTGTGTGATCTTGAAAAGAGAACTTTTGACCATTGCTCCGACTATTATAAAATAATTATTTTGACCACTTATTGGGTCTTATAATACATTCGACACATAAGAACGATTTCGGAAGAAAATCGTAACTATTGTATACTAATTCCGATAAACCCGACTTGACTATTGACTTGCTTTAAAGAATGGTTTGCTTTGGTTGTTGTTGAGTTTGTAATAAAAGAAATTATATACGTATGACTACTTATGATTACTCGCTCGTGTATTTTAGATTACTACCTCTTTCGCCGAGTCCCGGGCCGGTAAGTGCAATGTTACCGCTGGATACTTGACCGCGGTATGTATAATGTTACCGCTGGATACTTGACCGCGGTATGTATAATGTTGCCGCTGGATACTTGACCGCGGTAAGTGTGATATTGACCGCTGGATACTTGCGGTATGCGTATACTTGTAGCTGTGAATGTGTGGTATCGCCGCTGGATTCTCGGCCGCGGTGTATGTGTGTGATATGGTATGTGACTCTGGACAATCGGGATTACGACCAGTCGCTTAATGTCAGCTCATATAAACTGTTCTATTTTCTACATACATGAGCTAGAAGCGTTGTACAAAAAGAAAGCTAAGCATTTGGTATTCCGTTTATTTTATTTGCCTCCTGTACTCTTATGAATGACTTATACTTCAAATGCAAGCACTTTAGCATCTTGGATTTTATGCTCATTTACATCTTTACTTCGGTTATGACTATGTTATTCGTGTTCCCTGCTTTACATACTCAGTACATATTCCCCGTCTTGACCCCACTTTCTTCGGCCGTTTCATACCCTCGAGTGCGACGCTCGGTTGAGATCCACATTGCCTAGGCCATCCATTACCTCGCTGGGAGTGCTCATGCCGAGCTTGTCTATTTTGGTATATATTTTATACAACGCATATGTACATTATTATTCGATACGGGCGGGGCCCGCCCGTCATATGATTCTATCTCGCTTGTTTAGAGGTACGCGGACATGTTTGTGGGTTAGGGTCATTACGTACGGACGCACGTATATATATGTTGTGTTTGGGCGATCCCGTTCGGGCGGCGGCCGGTCCGCGTATGTATATATATATGTTGCGTTGTTGGCCCCGTGTAGCTCCTTTGTTAGTATTCTCTCGCGCTAAGCAGCTAATTTTGGTTAGTAGGAAACTCTCGCCCGAATTTTCTAAGTACTTGAGTTACTATTTTGAGGTTTTGGTACGTACGGGTGCTCGGGTCGGGCGCTAGTCACATTTCTGGGGTTGGGTCGTAATGAGAAATCTTACCTTTTCTACTCATCTTCCTTCTTGGCTAGAATTGTGAATTACAAGAATAAGTGTTTTTCTTGCTCCAATAAGTACTCCACTTTGCTAGAGACCTTCCAGAATTAGTAGGAGAATAATTTTGAACAAATTTTTCTCAAGGCTTTTCCTCCACTCAATATGGCCGAATAGCCCTTTCCCCCTTTTTCTTTCTTTTCCAACTTCTTCATCTTTCTAAAAGATGAAGACACTTATGTCTTATTTATCCTATTTTTCTTCATAATTTATCCATATTTATTTTTAAGCCCCTCAAGGATAAGAATATAAACATATGGCCTTATTCTTTTCTCTCCAAAATTTTAGAAATTTCCATGCATAAAAGATGAATATTATGGCAACTTGTCATCTTTTTCCACATATATACACTTGGTCCTCTACAATGTAATTAGACATATGTCCTTTATGCTTGGCTTGAATTAATTTGGCCAAGTTTTTGGGAGTGGGGTCCACGGCAGTGACCTTTTCTTGAAATTTCTAGAAATTTTTTTCCTTTAATTCATGAAAACCATTTCCCTTAGTTCCAAATTTGCCCCTAGCCTTCCTCCATATTTCCATCCACTTCCTTATGAACTTCCCTTTTTATCCTTAGCCTTTTCCAATATTTCCCCTACTAATAATATTCATAAACAATACTCATAAACAACTTGTGCATTGAGATAATTTTAGAAGTAGTCTTGCTTTTAACTTCTCGTAATTGTCCCGAATTATCCAAACGTCACGAAATCGGTCATAATCGGTAAAAGTGTCCTTGGCCACACGTGTGTTGGACCAATTAAATTTGTCCACAAAATGTGTGGGACCATTTCCCACCACACGGCCAACATGGCCTATTTTGCATGATTTCCAACTTCCAATTATTCCACTTTTGGTCCCAAATTTTCCTAAATGTTCCATGCCAACAAATTCATGAACAACTTATGTCTTAAAATAAAATCGAAGGTCAAAGTCCCGACTTTGTATCCCGGAATGGTTTTGTCCCCTAACTTACCATAGATAATCCAGTTGTCCCAATGTAGAAAATACGATATAAATAACCCACCTTAAAAATACTCACCCAAATATCTTCAAGAGAGGGAGACAAGTGTGAGCTCACTTGGAACCCTTTAACCACTTTAACTTCACTTTGATCCTTGGTTTGGGCTTAGAAATATGTTTGGGAGAGGTTTCTAGGACTTCCTAGGACTTGGGGCTATGTAAAAATGAATAAAATGACCAAAATTTAATAGACTTGTAGGGAAAATGTAGATGTTTGGGAAATGAAATGTTTAGAAAATTTGGGGTATGTTTTTGGGGGGTTTTTTGGGTAAATTTTGGGGG
>NW_026718479.1:0-13149 GCF_029784015.1 Lycium ferocissimum | reverse complement strand
CCATTATCCATTTATACTTCGTCTCATATCCTCATTCTTAACCCTTAATTCACAGCGGAATAACAAGCATTTGGCAACACTTGAACCATTCCTTACTCGATTAATGCTTTGTCGTAACTTCGGTTCTACACGGGATTCACATGTCCACCGATATAATTATGTGGGATATCCTACACCTTTATATATACATATATTCAATTACTACTAACTAGCCCACAAAATACGTCCAAACGCTCGTTCAAGCCTATCCTAGTTCTGTACGTGTTGTACCCCGTCTTTTTACCGAGCCAATTCGCCGTCTTACGCGTCCTCCGAGGTTTCCGGCTATCCCATATACTCTAATTTTCCTTAGGCTACTGTCACACCCTAATTTCCGACAGGCATGATGGGCACCGACCCTTACATGGGGCCGAGCGACGCGCGGACTCTCGGATACGCACAATCATCGGGCCCGCAAAACATGTCAAAATGCGTAAGGAAAGTTTTTTTCGTAAAACAAACATGCCTTTCATCTTTTTCAAATCAAATAAAATCGCAATAGTATAAAATCTATAATATAAGGCACAACAAGATTCGGCTTATATAGCCGCTTGCCAAACACATCGGCAACAGTAATGCATACAAACACACCGGCTTACATAGCCGCATACAAAACAATTCGACATATCATACACTCGACACCGCAAAGTCTCTACTAACATCTCGAGATACCATACAAGCACCTCGGACTCGGCGTAGCATTCCGGAAGAAATGGAACATCTTCTCGCTAACATCACCGACTCATCCGTGGGTACCGCGTGGCATGAAACGCGCCCCCCCCGAAGAAAGGGGGGTCGGAATCAATAATCGAGTATGTAAAGCATAGCATACGTAAAATGAAATCATAGCCGAGGTCGTGGGTACGTAAAGTGAGTATCAAAAAAACCCAAATACCAAAGTACTTACATCCGACACACACATCATACTTACTCATACCGAACGCATCATAATGTCATATGAAATAACATTAACCGACGTGGGATTTGCCTAGACCAACGATGTGGGATTTGCCTCATCATTGGGTTTGCCCCACCATCGGTGAACAAACTCATCATATCATCATACATCATCACATATCAAACGCGGTCCATAGGACCGGCGGACGAACGTGGTCGCCACCCTATCCGGCGCCACAACACAAGATAACACCGAAGTTTCAAATCTCCGTATCCCGAACATAACACACCATCACAACATATCATAAGCCATATCACAAAAGATAACTCCATAAATGAACCCGGCCCTATGGCGAGGTCTCGGGAACCGTAACACAAGATAACACCGCAGTATATCATAGTGCGCACGATCATATACCGGCCCGGATCCTATAGAAAGAGGTAAATACGTAACGCACGAGCATATCGTAAGTAACCACACGCATATCGTACATCATTACGAGACTCAACCGAATGATCAAAATGAACCCTCTTTTTTGAAAATCCAAAACCATAGTCAAATCAAGTTTTCTCCGAATCTCGCTCGGGACATATCAAACCGAACTTCGTAAACCGTTGTTACGTATCAAAATCACGGGCATAAAATCCTTATTTCCAACTCGACAACTAAATAAATAATCATGCTTGGGATCGGAAAAGTGGTCGTATTAAATCCCTCTTAAAAAAAAATAGGTCATTTAAAACCAACGTAGAAGAGTCGCGGGACCCACGGACGAGCGCCAACCCAATCCGGGGCCGCCTATAAAAATTTAAGTCCTTACTCGTCATGAAATCATTTGCGAAGAGAGAGAAAGCGATCCGAGCTCTCTTGAAAGTTACGGTCGT
Source organism: Lycium ferocissimum (assembly GCF_029784015.1). NCBI lineage: Eukaryota > Viridiplantae > Streptophyta > Magnoliopsida > Solanales > Solanaceae > Lycium > Lycium ferocissimum. The sequence goes on along the minus strand of NW_026718479.1, from coordinate 11,328 downwards.
TCGTAGTTTCGAAATCGTTTAGGAACATATTTCTTTTGAAAACAAAACTCTTTTGAAACAAAACTCTTTTAAAAATATAACTCTTTTGCAACCTTAGAAATTTAATCATACAAAAGACGTAAGGATCATAACTCGACCGCATTAAGGACACGAATATCAAGAAACATATAAAAAAATCGCCACACAACATTTCAAACTCAATCATATCCAAGACATACGGACCTATACTAAGGATGCCAACATCAAAGCAAATACGAATCACAAACCTACTCGAAATTTACGAATGGAGTTACCCCAAGGCACAAATCATGTCATACCTTAACTGTCTAAGACATGCCAAAAGAAAAGAAGGGTAAGCTTCACATACCTTACTTGCTTCCTAAGCTAATCCAAACGTAAGTCTCGTCTTCTCCAAAATCTACAACAAAAGAATAGGCATCGAACATTAGCCATAAGCGTCGAAGAATTCAATTCCAAACCACTACTTTTTCTACGTAATTTCGGGGCAAGCACTTCCCCTATAATTTGGACGCCCCGAGAATTTAACTCGGCCAAATCTTCAACAACAATACCAACAACCATTCCAACAACATCAATAAGTAATTTCAAACACATTCTAACACTAACAAGTCATTTCCACATACTTCGACAACATTCCAATATATATTCAACTTAACTACATATTTCCAAACTAATATCAACGATCGCATATTCGAATAACAATTCAAACCTTTCAAACACAAATCAATAACATTTCCCACAATCCACAAAATTGTTCAAAACAACCCAACCAAAACATAAGGCAACCCGAAACCTTCCAAGTCCAAGGAAATATCAACAACGCATTTCTTTTCTTCCAACTTCTACAATTTATTCAAAATATATTCCAACATTAGTAGCTCCTTTTACATAATCCAACAATATTTCATTTATATTCAATTCACAATTGTTCACACATTCAAATACTAATCCGAAACCATTCAACAATATTCAAGAGCACTTCAACAACCCGCACTATATCCCAAACAACCCACCCAACACATGCACTACCCAAATTCTTTCAAGTCCAACAAGAATAATTATAACACATTTTCTTTCTTCCAAATTCATAAACTACACCAACATTCTACATATTAGCAACATTATCCCTACAATTATAAGAAACCATACTAATGTCATATTAACTTCTTCCATAATCCGCAAATGATTACAAACTTTATTTCAAACCATTAAATCTCCATTTAACAACATAAAATCCACAACACAACAACAATCAAAATGCTACATACAATCACTTCTATACCACACCCCTTCCATTCGGCCAACACCCCTATACTTACATATTTCATAAATTTCATTCATTCCCCACTCTACAACATATACAAGACATCCATAATATATGAAAAGAAGACAAATTCTTACCTTTTTCCTCAATTTTCCACTTGACACCAAAAGAGGTTTGCTTGCTTCAATAATTATACCGCGTTGAAGAGGGTCTTTAAATTAGTAGGAATCCTAGAGGAATCAATTTTTTTGAATCAAAGATTGAAGGCTAAATTTTTTTTCTTCTTCTCTTTCTCAATTCTTTTTTTTTTTTTCCACAAGAAGATGATGACCCCTTTGTGGCTGAATTTTTCTGGAAACTTTTGGAACCCTTTTGCTGAAAAATGAAGTTTTTTTTGTCCCTTAAAACGGACTGCTGAAGTCGGTTTACTGTAGCTACAGTACTGTAGCAGTACTGTAGCGGTACTGTAGCGGTGCCGCGGGAATACTGTTTCTGCGTCGACAGTTCAGTTTGTAACGTCTATAATTCTCTACTCCGATGTCCTATCAATGAACGGTTGGTTGCATTACAAACTAGACTCGACGAACTTCATTTTAGGACTTTGAACCACCTTAAAACTCCACATATACTATGAGATATGCGCCTTCAAAGTTGACTAAAATCCGTCCGCGTTTCTCAAATTTTCGTCGAACTTATTTTCTTCAATTTGCTCAATCCCGAAATATTCCGAAATTCTCCATACATGATATTTATCACTTATTACACTATAATGGCCATGTTCCCGTGTTTCAAAATATTCTTTCCGGATTACGACTTACGAGATCGTAATTCACCTTTTTCATTGTTGTTACGTACTTTCCATGGCTTGTGCCTTTCAAAACATCTCATTACTACGATGAGGTACATGTCAAACTCATGCTCGAAAACGCGGGGTATAACATCCTTCCCCCTTTAGAACATTCGTCCTCGAATGTTCAACTAGCCGCATAGGGTCTTATAAAGATCTCGGGGGTTTCCTTTATTACCATGACATACCGTCTCATCTCCCAACCATATATCTTCTTCATCGTCTTTTCGACTTCCCAAGTCATCTTCTCCCCAGGCTTTACTTATTTTCATAACAATCTTCATTATATTCACATTGTCCCGTTCGTATTCGATCTCATAGCGTACCACTCCTTAACTTTTTTTTTTTTCCCTTTCTGATCAACTTTATCCTTAATAGCTCACAAGCTGTCTTATCAATACGTTCATATACATCACAATTCTTTTCCTCCGTACTCTTGTCTTAATCTCACTATTACTATCGGCACGACCTTTCAAGTCGTATTACAAACCCATATCTCATTCTCTTTTTTTTTTTTTTTTTTTTTTCCAGGAAAATTTTGCGAGTTTCTCCGTAATTGTCACTATCTCAAACTCGCACGCAGGAAATACCAACAATGCCTCACGGGGCCAACACACATATACACATATCATATCATATCGTATCATATCACAGCCGCACAGGGCTCCCAACATCCTCAACAAAGACACAAATAATAAACATACCTCGCATGCCCAACTCAAACAAAGACTCGTTACACTTTCTTGGTTACTTTCCCCTTCGGCCTTTCGACTTGTATTTCAATCACAACTTCAATATCTTTCACAACATATATCTTTCATACCGTTGTTTACTCGCGTACTTTGTGACTTCCAACATCGTCACTCACTTCCTTCCGTCGTTGTCATTCTTCACCGCAATCACAAATCGGGGTAAGGAATCTCATCTCCTATGACTTGGCTCTATGGCACGATCTCGTATGTGAAAGAAGAGTAACCATCCTAAATGCCCCGTAGCCTCCTGTTTATAAATGTGGCGCGCAACACACCATAAACAAGACTCTACTGGACACGACTTTGCAGACAACCCCTAGGACGAACCGCTCTGATACCACTTTGTCACACCCTAATTTCCGATAGGGCATGATGGGCACCCGACCCTTACTTAGGACCGAGCGAACCCGCAGACTCTCGGATACACACAATCATACATCGGGCCCGCAAAACATGTCAAAATGCGTAAGGAAAATTTTTTCGTAAAACAAACATGCCTTTCATCTTTTTTCAAATCAAATAAAATACGCAATAGTATAAAATCTATAATATAAGGCACAACAAGATTTCGCTTACATAGCCGCTTGCCAAACACATCGGCAAGGCGTAATGCATACAAACACACCGGCTTACATAGCCGCTTACAAAACAGACCCGACATATCATACACTCGACACCGTAACGCAAAGTCTCTACTAACATCTCGTATACCATACAAGCACTCGGACTCGGCGACATTCCGGAAGAAATGGAACATCTTCTCGCTAACATCACCGACTCATCCGTGGGTACCGCGTGGCATGAAACGCGCCCCCGAAGAAAGGGGGTCGACGGAATATGTGCGAGTATGTAAAGCATAGCATACGTAAAATGAAATCATAACCGAGGTCGGGGTACAAAAAGTGAGTATCAAAAAAACCCAAATACCAAAGTACTTACATCCGACACACGTATCATACTTACTCATACCGAACGCATCATAATCCGTCATATGAAATAACATTAACCGATGTGGGATTTGCCCAGACCAATGTGGGATTTGCCTCATCATGGGTTTGCCCCACCATCGGTGAACAAACTCATCATATCATCATACATCATCACATATCAAATGCGGTCCATAGGACCGGCGGACGTAACGTGGTCGCCACCCTATCCGCGCCACAACACAAGATAACACCGAAGTTTCAAATCTCCGTATCCCGAACATAACACACCATCACAACATATCATAAGCCATATCACAAAGATAACTCCATAAACGGAACCCGGCCCTATGGCGAGGTCTCGGGAACCGTAACAAAAGATAACACCGCAGTATATCATAGTGCGCACGATCATATACCGGCCCGGATCCGGTGAAAGAGGTAACACGAACGCACGAGCAAACATCGTAAGTAACCACACGCATATCGTACATCATTACGACTCAACCGAATGATCAAAATGAACCCTCTTTTTTTGAAAATCCAAAACCATAGTCAAATCAAGTTTTCTCCCGAATCTCGCTCGGGACATATCAAACCGAACTTTTAAACCGTTGTTACGTATCAAAATCATGGGCATAAAATCCTTATTTCCAACTCGACAACTAAATAAATAATCATGCTTGGGATCGGAAAAGTGGTCGTATTAAATCCTTCTTAAGAAAAAAATAGGTCATTTAAAACCAACGTAGAAGAGTCGCGGGACCCACGGACGAGCGTCAACCCAATCCGGCCCGCCTATAAAAATTTAAGTCCTTACTCGTCATGAAATCATTTACGAAGAAATCAAAGCGATCCGAGCTCTCTCTTGAAAGTTACGGTCGTTCGTAGTTTCGAAATCGTTTAGGAACATATTTCTTTTGAAAACAAAACTCTTTATGTGCATATGATTTCTCACGACTCTGCTCGTGCATGACTCAATGTATCTTTCACTGCGTCCCGAGCCAGGGCATGTTATGTTCTCGTGCGTACTCCGCGGTATGATTCATCGAGTCCCGGCCAGGTGTTCGTTATCGTGCTCTTCTCGCATTATTCACCGAGTCCCTCGTACTTGTGAGCGGGACACGTTATCCGTATGTATTTATGATTTGATGGTACGGGGATGGCGGCCGTGATGGCACATGATGATTATTCACCGAGACCCGCAGTAGAGGGCCGGGACACGTTATGTATATTTGGTACATGATTCTGACATGCATGATTCCATATTACCGAGTCCCTTAACAAAGGGCCGGGACACGTTATTTGCATATATGACATATGATTCTGTTATACATGATCCTATTCACCGAGTCCCTCATCAGAGGGCCGGGACACGTTATATGCATATGTGATCTATGATTTTGACATGCATTGATGAGTCTATCCACCGAGTCCCTCACAGGAGGGCCGGGACACGTTACACGCATATAAGATATGTTACCTTGGCATATGGTGACTCTGTTCGCCGCGTCCCTTCGTAAAGGGGCCGGGTTCTGTATCTGTGTAAATTCGTATGATTCGATATTCATAATCTAAGTCGTGTCCGGAAAGTAAGAATTCGGTGCAGTATGCTCGGTATTCCGTCCGCTATATGACCTCATCCGAATATTACGTACGTTCTGTATTCCGTCCAGTATAAGAAGTCATCTGAGCATTCTGTGCGTTCGGTATTCCGTCCGATACATAATCTTATCTGAATAATCAGACGTTCGTACTCCGACCGACGTGTGATATCTCGGTGCACTCGTATTTTACGCACCTCTTCGGACATGCGGTCCGTGATTGTAAAATAAGCATTTTGGTACTGCGGTTGACCTACTTACTTTACGTACCTTTTCGGCGTATGAGCATGTGTGTATGGACCGTGTCGAAAGGTAAGCGTACGGGTATTCGAGTAGTGTATGTACACAACGTTCGTACGTTCGGATTATAGTTCTATTACCTTGTGTTGCATGCCTTACATACTCGGTACATATTCCGTACTGACCCCCTGTTTTCGGGGGCTGCGTTTCATGCCGCGCAGGTACTCCCAGATGATTAGCAGCCGTTATAGAAGATGTACACCGGATGGATTGGCGGCTCCGTTTCTCGGAGTGTTGCCGAGTTAGAGTTTGTATGATATGCTTTTTCGTATGGATGTTAGAGACTTTGCGGACAGCGTCGTGGGTGTTGGTTGTCGGCCGTAAGCGGCTCCATCGCCCAAATATGTTATATGTATTGGTTACCGTTGACTACCGGTTTTATGTAATTTGAAAGCAACGAAAATAATTATTTCTGAAAGTTGTATTTTGTATTTTATCTTTATTAGAAAAAAAAATTTATGTGCGTAACAAGAGTCTGTGGGTTCGCTCGGCTCCGGACGTGGGGTCGGGTGCCCATCACACCCCAATAAGGTTAGGGTGTGACATACGGGGCATCTAGGGTGGTTACTCTTCTTTCACATCTGAGATCGTGCCATAGAGCCAAGTCATAGGGAATGAGATTCCTTATACTAACCTTTGATTTCAGTAGAAGAATGGCATCGACAGAAGGAAGTGACTAGCGATATTGGAAGTTACAAAGCACGCGGTAAGCAAAGGTATGAAAGATATATGTCGGGTAAGATATTAAAGTACGATTGAAATATAAGTTGAAGATTAAAAGGGAAAGTAAACAAGAAAGTGTAACAGGTGTGTTTAAAGCGCTTGGGCATACGAGGTATGTTCATTATTTTAAAATCTTGTTGTTGATATTGGGACCAACCTTTTATTGCGTGTAAAACTGTGATATGATATGACATATATATTGTTATATCCCGCATTTTGTACGTCGGAATATTTTAAGACAATTGCAGGAAGTTAAGGACAAGACCATCTTCAAAAAATTATCTTAGTGCATAAGTTGGTTATGAATATTATTTATGAATATTATTGGACGGAAATATTGAGAAAGGCTAGGGGCAAGAAGAGAAATTCGCAAAATGGGCCGTGGAAATAATGCGGAAGGTCAGGGACAAAATGGTAATATGGAGAAAAGTCGAGGGGTAAAACGGAAATTTCACATGAGTCTCTTGAATGTTCCAAAAAGGTCATATTGACCATGTGGAGAAAAAAAAAAAGAAAGATGATGACAAAATAAGTCATCTTTGCCATGGAAAAATAAAGAAAATTCTAGAAAAATAAAAAAAGGAAGGGAAAAGAAAAGAAAAATCTAGAGAGAGGCATGTGCCCTCACATGGCCATGAGAATTATATATATCAAGATGAGGGAGTTCATCTTTTAATTGAAGAGTGGGAGAAAGAAAGAAAGAAAGAAAGAAAAAAAAAGAAGATGAAGAGAGAATATAGTAGTTTCGGCCAAGGCAAGAAAATTGAGGCCATGGAAATTGATCAAGGAAAAATTATTTCTCCTAGTATTCCTACCAATTCAAGGGTCCTCTTTAACATGGTATAATTTTTGGAGCAAGAAAACCATTCATACTTGCAAGTTCATGACTTTAACTAAGAGAGAAGTTGAATGGAAAAGGTAAGAACCAACTTCCTTTTAAATGTTATGAATGTTTGGTGTATGTATAGGTTGAAGAAATGGATGAAACATATGAAAATATGTGTGTTGCATGTTGGCCGAATACATGTGTTGTGTTGGAGTGAAGTGATGAATTAATATCATTTAGTAATTTGATTGTTGAGTTGTGGATGTTAGTTGTAGCCGTGTATTTGTGTTGCATGGATTGGTCGTGGTGATGTGTGGTGTTGCATGGAAAGAATGGATTGATCCTATGTAGAGTGTTGTTTGTTGTCGTAATTTATGAGAAGATGAGAATTCAAGAAAATATGCATGTAGTACATATGGCATGTTGGTTGTTATTGAAATGCCAAGAAATAAGTAAAAATTCATGGAGGCATGTATAAAGTGTGTGGTGGCCGTGTGGCCCTTGTTTGGTGTAGGAGAAAATGAATCAATTCTATTTGGCATTTTGATTGTTATGTTGTTGTTGTAATGTAAAGGGATGGATAAAGGTGCATGAAAACATGTAAGAAGTGACTATGGTCGAAATGGGTGTTTTGGTAAGTTAGTGTCAATTAATGTAATTCGACATCCTAGTTGTTGTCATTATGGATTATGTGACGTTGAATGAAGAATGTGGTTGAAGTCAATGAATATAGATGGTAATGAAATGTATGGTTGTTGTTAAATTTGAAGGTTTCGGGTGAAGTAGTATGCCGATTGATTCGATGGAATAGTATGTGAATTGAATTGAATTGAATTGAATTGAATGTTGAAGTGTTGCTAGAATAACTATTGGTATTGTTGATAATTTGGTCGGGTTGAATTCCCGGATTGTTGTTAATGGATGAATTGGGCCGAGCCATATTCTCGGGACGGTATATTTATAGGGGAGATGCTTTTGCCAAAAAATTCTACGAGACCATAAGTGAAGGAACTTGAGAAGTTACGACAAGTATATGTCAATGAATCTAATCGTTGCATCAACTTTCTTGAATGTAGACTAGAGGAACCAAGCTTGGATGAATAAGCATAGCTAGTAAGGCGCGGCGCGGTATGTTAAGGCTAAGCCCTTTTCTTTCGGCATGAATCACATAATGAAATATTATAAATGCTCCCATAACGACCTTATTTTTCAAAGTTAGAATTTATGATTTCAAAACATGATTTCTTCTTAAAAGTTATAAATGTTTTCAAAAATATTCATTTTCTCCAAAATCCAAGTTTTACGTTTTGATAGTTTTCATAACTAAAACGACGACTATGATTTTATGACGACAAGGATGATGCCAGATATCAGCAGACGTCTATGATGAATATGTCAAGGATATGTTCTTACCATGGATACGACGATATGAAAATGTTAAGCTATTTTCGAATAATGACTATGTTAAAGGTTCCAAAGTGAATGATCTGATATGACATGTTCTATGTTCTCTTAATGTTGCCCTTCGTTGATAGTCTCACCTTAAATAATCGTTCCTCCAAGGTGAGACATGACGATCCGGGTTATTCCATAATATAATTGGAGGTTACCGACCTTACGTCACTCCGATAGAGTTATAGCTTTTCTTCGGGCTCTCCTGCATGCTATGACATGATACATGTATAAGTATACGTATATGTATATGTATATGTATATGGGGAAGATGGGAAAAAGGGCAGGCGCTATAGGCGCACCGCCACCTGATCGATTGGAGATGATATGATATCGTCCCGACGCGGGATGCCCGGACGCGGGATAAGTGGTTAAATGGATCGGAGCCGACGCTCGGCAATATGGTATGTTCTATTTTCTTTATATATGAAAATGAGATGTTTTCAAAGAAAGAATACGTACATGTATATACAAATGGATCGGGCCGCACGTTCCGCACAATGTATATGGATCGGGCCGCACGTTCCGCAAGATAGTATATGGATCGGCCGCACGTTCAAGATTAAGCATGCATGGTATCCGCCCTCGCAGGCACTCACATGTACATGTGTTACGCTTTACATGATATGATCCATATGTATGCCTTACTCCATGACACATGATATGTCTCATATGTATGTGATACTCCTTTCACGTGACATGCTTTACATCTTTTATGTTACCGTTCATGCCTCACATACCTTCGCACAATGCTCGTACTCGACCCCTCTTCTTCTGGGGTCACAAGTTTCATGCCGCGTGTGCACACCCGTACGGATAGAAGATGTTCCAAAGTTGGCAAACTCCCTTTGTTCCGGAGTGTCGCCGAGTCGCATACTATGCCATGATGTTTCATTCGAAGTTTGAGACTTTGCGTTACGCAGTCGGGTTTTGGGAGCCGCTTGTATCATGATACGTAGTTGTGTATGCCATATATATTTTATTTGATTTAAAAGCAACGAAAGAGTCTTATTGTGTATGAATAATCTTATTAAGTATGTCTGCTTTAAAGGTTCAAAAAAAAAAAACTCAGTGCGTAAAAAGAGTCAGAGGGTTCGCTCGGCTCCGGTTACGGGGTCAGGTGCCCATCACACCCTAGTGAGATCGGGGTGTGACATATATATATACATATGTTGGCCCTGTGAGACTTGTTTGGTATTTCCTGCGTACAGGTTTTGAGATAGTAACAATCACAGAGGAAACTCTGCCAAAATTTTCGTAGAATAAAGAGAGAATGAGATATGGGTTTGTAATATGTCTTGAAAGGTCGTGCCAATAGTAATGGTAAGATTTGACTAAGCTACGAGTACGGCTGACATCGAGAAAGAAGTTAATTGCCGAATTGGGGATAACAATAATTAGAAGGTCGATATCGATATGGTAAAAGAATTTGTAGAGGGCTTGTAATCCTAAGAGATGGTTCGAAAAGTTACCGGTAAATCGGGATGGAGTGTTATTTAAGGTATTGACCTTAATTGATAAGCGGGGATGAATTATGACGAGCTTATAGTTAAAAGAAGTAATAGTATGATTAAGACAAGAGTACAGAGGAAAATAATTGTGATGGTATGAATGTATTGACAAGACAAAATTTTGTGAGATATTAAGGATAAAGTTGATCGAAGGGTAAAGGGTTAAGAAGTGTTACATTATAGGATTGATTACGAATAAGATATAATGTGAATATAATGAGGATTGTTATGAAAATAAGTAAAGCCGAGTGAGAAGGTGGCCAAAGCTACGATGTGCTCTATGTAGCTAGAATATAAAGACAAGTGTGAAACGGAAAAGCGAGCTATGGAATGAATAAGGAAGGTTTATCAAGTTCTGTAGGGAAAGTTTGTATAAGGGTTATATAATAATGGAAATGATAGCGAGTGTAAGAAAAGAAAAGGTAATTGAAAGGAGGAAATAAGAAGAAAGTGAGATAACAGCGTAGTAATAGACCATGACATATGTAGCCAAGGGTACGAGTACTATAAGTGACGGGACAGTGAAAGACTCGGTTATAGAAAGGAGGAGGAACGAGGTAAAATGAGAGTAGAAATCCAAAGGCCGATAACCAGGTATTTATAAGTAACGGCGATCAAGATGTATTCCTCACCATTGGGAATCTGGAAGTCTAGGACGGAAAGTAGTCATATCCACAGGTGAAAGGTGAATATTGAGGATTGAAAAGGGCTAAAATAGTAATTGTGGAGTCAGAAGAGTAAGAGACCCTTTCTAATTCGGAAGGAGATGTGTATGGGAATGTTTCGAAACCGTTGAGACTTCAACTTACTCCGCATTATGTGACGAGGGTCATGCGATGAGGTGGACGCGATCATAGTAGCGTTAAAGCATCGTATTTCATCAGAATTCCAAGGTTAAGCTTGCTGGAGTGAGACAAATTGTCACACCCTAACCTTATTAGGGTGTGATGGGCACCCGACCCTTACCTAGAGCCGAGCGAACCCTCAGACTCTTACTACGTACAAAATCGCGTCAAACTTTTTAAATCAAATAAGATAAAATACATAGTAAAATTTTTTTTTCTTCAGAAATACTTTTTCGTAGTTTCCAAACCGAACAAAT
>NW_026718478.1:0-13742 GCF_029784015.1 Lycium ferocissimum | reverse complement strand
TTTTTTAAACTTTAAGGGTTTTCTTACTTTGATTCACTTGGTTTGATGATAAGAACCTTGATTTCCCTTGGATTCTTGTTCATGAAATGTATGTAATGTTCTAGGTGACTTTAGAGAGAAGTGGGGGAAGTGTTGGAATGAAATAACGGTCAGATCACCTTTATAAACTTCAAGACAGTTCTAGCCCGTGACTTCCACGGTCCGTGGAACGTTGTGTCGCTGTGGTTCTGGTCGTGGTTCATGACCGGCCAATCATTATTTCTGCCGGGACTTCCACGCGACTTCCACCGTCCGTGGAACATTCTATGGTCCGTGGAACCGGTCGTGAAACACGATTTCACCGCTCGAAGCCGTTCCCGTCGTCTCGTTTGATCTCCAATCCTTATGGAACCTTCTTAACACTTATTTATCACTTAACTAACAATCTAAGGGGCGTTATAAATTTTCCCTAAAACATCATTAAGTTGTCATCAACTTGTTACTCATAATTCTCGTCCGATACTTATCGTATACCTTGCCTTCTCTTAGCAACTTTCTCATCTAACATCGAATGTCTTTGGAATCTTACTTAAGGTCATCAAATGTCATTATTTACTTATTGAAATACCATACACATCGTGCTCTTCATTAGTCTATTCACTGTGCATCAACAGAAAATTTTTCGAGGTGTAACAACGAGCATTCAATCGTTTTTACTCGTCCTAGCCGGCGAATCTCTCGAACCTATGTAGTTATAGTAGTTCCCCTGCGCTACCGTGTAAGTAGCTCGACTAGCACCCGAATTTCCTTTAGGACATTATTTAGCAATATGCCCCCTTTTCACCACAAGTAAAACAAGCCCCATCTGCCCCAAAGCAACGACCACCGTGATTTCTAGCACGGTAGAACACCTCGGATGATAACCCTCGACCGATATGAGCTATTACCCCTTCCTCTCGCATCCGTCGTCGGCCCCGTCTAGCGGAATAACCACTGTAAGACCGTACCACCGATTCGAGTGAGCAGATCCGGACCGCCCACGATAAAACCACTCTTGCCCCCGGATGGAGCACCACTAAACTCACCTGTGTTACGTGGCTTTTTGCTTTCACGCTCAACTTTGTCCATTTCTCGATAGGACTCATAACGGAGAGCAGTGTCAACTACATCTGAATAGGTACCATATCGCACATCTCATACCACAAGACCACGATAGTGATGCTCAAGTTCATCCATAAATCGTCTCACCTTCTCTCTCGGATCCTCTACCAAATAAGGTACATACCTGGATAAATCTATAAACTTGGCCTCATATTCTGTAACGGTCATAGTTCCCTGTATGTATTATCAACCGACGTCTCATGTCATCTTGCTTGCTTAATGGAATAAACCCGTCCTTAAACAAAGGCTAAAAATTCTAACCAAGTAATAGGTGGTAACCCCCGCTTGTCTACCTCTCGAATCGAAATCCACCAAGACTCGTAGACCCCGAGAATAAAAAAGTGGCAAATTCCACACCACGAGTCTCAGCCCCAACGTAGTCAATATCTTTTCACAACGATCAATGAACTTCTGAGGTTCAATAGAAGTTGGTAAAGCATCAAACTCTGTTGGCTTAAGATCCATGAAATTCTTAAACTCCTTGGATTGCCCTGCAGACGGGACAACCAGTTGAGGGGCCAACTAAGGTGTCTGATTAGCTGCAACATTCAACTGAACTTGAGCTTGTGCTTGTGAAGTAGCACGAGGACTGAATTCCACCATGATTAGGCGCCAATGCCTCCAACACATTCAATAATCTGGTCACCACATCTACGGGACATAGCAATAGAGGGGCAGCGGTGCATGTCTGGTGCCGCGGAGTGTTCCGAACCACTTGTTCCCGCACTTGCTCGACGCAACTCGGGCTAACCCCCATTCACAACTTCAGCCGAGGAGTGGCTCCGAGTCCTAGTCCGAGCTCTAGTCCGACGAGCACTGAGCTTGTCTACCACCGCGGGTAGCATTCTCTCCCCGTCCAAGACCACTTTAGTAGATGAAGACGCGCGTTTCTTAGCTATCCATGCAAATAAATATTACAAGGTTAAACTTGATTCAACTCAAGCACGAACAAGGAATGAAAGAAGGAAAAACTTCCTAGATGTCCAGTAGCCTCAAGGTCATAAGTATGGGCGCCTACATACCCATGAACAAGACTCTACTAAACACTGCTCCATGACCCAGGACTTAAAGCCTAAGCTCTGATACCAACTTTGTCACGTCCCAAAATACCCGCTAGACGTGATTGGCACCTAGCAAACACCACCCGTCAGGCGAACCATATATCATACTCTTAATCATTTACGAAAGCACTAAAAGAAAATAAGTGCAGGTCCAACAACGTTATTAATGATAAAAATGCGAAATAGTCGCCAACCAAATCCATAATCGATTTATGAAAACCAACCAACGCTAAGATAAAAAGAATCTCTAGCCACATCCCACGCTAAGACCATGGAGCATCTGACAGAGTTACATGAGTTTGAGTGTCGGGCATGTAAACCCAAATAAAAGAAATAACTAGAAATAAAGTAGATAAAGATGAAATGGCCGTTCCACGAACAATGAGGCTGGCTCACCTCGGCAACGAATCCACTCACGAAGTCTTCAATTACCACCTCGTTCTCAACGACGATATCCGTACGGACACGCAAGGAGTGATATACATAAATATAATCCAATAAGATCCTCGACCCGCCACTTCAAATACCCCCGGAACAAGTGTTAAAAATACAAACACACAACAAGCACAAAAATATTATGCACATGAATAAATCATTATATAATAGCAACAAGGTCCAAACCATCCATGTTTATCAAATATATTATATATCTCAACACAATTTACACTACGAACCATCATAAGTGCTAAAGAATTAATCAACACTATGAATCCACGCAACATACACAATGTGCCAAATATGTCGTAAAGCATACACAATGCCCCCCGATATCGTCGAAAACTTTTAAGCATACACAATGCCCCAATAAAATCAAGAACACAATGCTAAGGGAAGCATACACAATGCCCCAATATCATGGCTCACAACTATATCACATCACAAAATAATTTATAAAGAGAGTTTTGAATTATTTGAAAATAAAGTATATGCGACGGGCTCCAAGGACCACCGATTCTACCGAGTACACGCTCGCCCTAACACATGGACCAGGCAGACAAAATATATTTTTAAAATGGGTTTTGAAAAGCAAGTACCCAAAGCTTAAAGTCTCACTTACCTCAAATTCACAATTCAAGCACACTTTCCAATAAATCAAAACTGCATTCTCGAGTCTACGGATTGCCTCAAACTACACAAAACGGATTTAGAATGGTCAAAACTCTTAGGGTAAACAACTTCTATATTTTTAGAGGCTTAAACGGTTAAAGTCAAATTTTAAAGGACGAAAATGCCCTCTGGTCAATGTGTTCAAAACTTGACAAGACATATGTTTTCAGGAAGGCCTTAACGAGAGGATTCCAACGATATATATAAGTCTAAAATCCGACACTATTTGCCCTTTCAAATCATTGATTTTGATTGAGAACCCTAGAGCTAAACTTTCTCCATTCCTCAAAATATTCCCATGTTTTCATCATAAAGATTCACCCATAATTATGTAACAAACTTAAATAAAGGATTAGAGTTATTACCTTGATGAGTTGGGTGGAAAATCTTTATTTTCCTCCTCTCCCTTCCTCTCTTTTTCTCCCTTTCTTCTACTGCGTTTTTGTTTTTTTCTCTTTTGCTTCTGCGTTTTCTGCCTCTGTTACAGTGGCTTCTTTTTTCTTTTTAAAACCATTCTTCTCCTTTATTTTAAATTGGGGCTTCAGCCCTTCCTTTTTAATTTTTTTTTTCCTTTTCCTTTTTCGGGCTTGGCCCACTAAATTCCTTATTTTATATATTTTTTTAAAATCATTTTAGCTAAAATTATCAAATAAACCCTTATTTAAAAATTGGGTTATTACATTTATCATCTTCAGTTCTTGCTTGGCTGTTTAAGGCAACCTCTTTAATGGGAGTTACTCTCATTCTCTCTTTCCAGCTCATTCAAACTGTAACCTGTGTTTCCCTTTACATGTTTTCAATTTTTGCTTTTCTTTCTCTGAAAGATTTGGATTCCAAATTATTGTAAAACAAATTTTGAATTCTCAAGGTGTCCCACGTCGAATTTGAACTACAAAAAACCCTAGATGAGGTTCTATAAATAGAACCCTCTTCCTCCATTTCTGGAGGTTGGTTTTTCACAACCACAATAGGTTTTGACACCTCCAAGTTCTGAAACTTTGATTAATTGGCTTAAAAGAAGAGTTCTCCCTCATCTAATCCAAGTCCTCGAAGTATCGAAACAAGTTAAAAAATTTTGAGTTCGGGTCGGTTCATCGTCGTTGGTGGATCAACTCCACTCTCGTCTTCCTCGTCGCTGCTAGGCAAAAAGGGAATCTTCTCCTTCTATTTTGCAATTCTGTTTTTCTTTTGTTTTGTTACTGTTTTTAATTATGTTTGGGTTTTGATGTTATTCTAGCTCTGTCATTGATGTGTTTATATTAGTCCTTTCTTCGTCTCATTTAGATTCAGTATGGTTTAGTTCATAAATTTCATGGATGTTCTAGTTTTGCTAGTGTACGAGTGCAAAGCATGAGTTGTTTATATTTTTCTAAGGCTTTGTATCTGTTCATTGTGATTATGGATCAAATAGATTCTTCTTGTGTTAAGATTGTGTGTATTGTTCGAGTTTTATATTCTGTAAAGTTTGTTTTCATCTACTGTTAAGGCTGTGACAAACATAACCTTGTATGTCTTTAATCATGTTTAAATCTTTTGTTCATTCTTGTAACTGTTTCTAGTATGGTTGAGGACAAGTTGTTGGTGTCTCATGTATCCACTTCAACTGTCTCCCTTCGTATTTATCAGAATCAAGGTTTATGTTCAAATGTAACATAGCCAAAGCAAATCTATGTGATATATTGTGCATAACTTAGTTATTAATTCTTCATAAGCTAAAAATGTTAGTGTTAGTTAGTTTTATCCAGAATTTCGTTTGTGTTTGTTTGTAAGTTGAAGCTTCCTTTTAGGGTAGGGCATAAACCCTCATTCCCCTGTTCAAGTCTTATGTGCTTATTTTTTGTGAATTAAGTAATGAATGTTAGCTTGGCGTCCTTTATGTGACTATAAATATGTTGAACGTTGTTTGAGTTTAGTGCAAGACCTGTTAAGGGATTTCATGAAGGTTGTGCTGTGATTTCTTTCCCCTTTAGGCAGCTGCTATTAGTGCTTGCTATGTTATGAAATGGCCATTGATTCTGTCCTAAATTCGCTTTTAAAATAACTGAACTCGATACTTAAACTTCTATTCTTTAGGCTAAAAGAATAAGTATGTGCTCATCCACTTTTGAAATATGAACTTTAGTTTTTATTTAATATGTTAAACACGACTAAGTTATCGTAATCTTTCAATAGTTGAAACACTTCATGTTCTCTTGATAGTATCCTGCCAATGTCTTTACTTTTGGATACTCATCCTTCACCCATCTTTCCTTTTCATGACTTGGGGAGTTTCAAATCCCAGATGTCTTGAAGTATTTCATGGATGAGCTGGTGCTTTTAAAAGAGTGGATACTGCACCTTAACTAAGGGTTGTATTGCTGCATTTTTTGGCTGCCATTTGATGCCTATCTTGAGACCAAATATAGTTGCACTTGACTGCTGTATTTGAGGCCTACAAATGATATGTTTAAGGGAGTGGTTGTCGCATTTTATGGATTCATATTGAGCTTGAAGTTGCTGCACTTTGAGCAGATTTGGTTGTTCATTACTGCTGTGTTTTAGCCTAACTGTTGCTGATTTCTTTGGCTTAAAAACCTGCTGCTTTAAGGTTGTTTTGGGACAGTTACTGTACTCTTGATGTTTTATTGATTTGAACACGATACTACACTTAGGGAATTGTTGTGTTTTAAAATAAACAGATGTGATACTTGATGAGAGTATAGTGCTAAGCTCAATGAAGCAGCTGTTGCCTTGCTGCTACTTTCCTATTCTCTACAGCTGAGTTCTGCATTTAGTATGAGTTGATGTTCTCAACACAACTGTTGGTGTTATGAGGCTTAAAATAATGTACTTTTGGCTGATATGTGCAGTTGTTTACTGTGGCATTTTGAACAGTATTTTTGGGCAGCTTTGAAGTCAAATGTTATCACTCTCCAAAGGCATATTGCTATTTAGTTCTTGCCCTGCAAACTTGTGGCCAAAAGTTGCTGAATATGGTTACTTTGTGCTTGAGTTGTATTGATGAATAAGGTGATGGCTGCTGGGAGAATAGCCACAATGTTTAGATTCTGATGTTGGTTGATAAGGGGTGTTGTACCATTTTCGGAATGAGCAGATGTTGCACTTTGATCTTTCACTTTGATATGAATAGATACTACCCCATTTGATACTTACTTATTTGAACGGATACTACACTTGGGCCAATGAGAACATTTAAATTGAGGCCACGCCATTCCGGAAAGGTTATCCCTCGGTTTAAGCGTTTTAGTAAAAGGCTATGATGATATTTATAATAAAATCACAAGATAGAAATTGACGAGCTTATGGCTATGAACTAGTATGGCTAACAAGTAAGCTAGTATTCGTGATTATGAACTAGTATGGCTAACAAGCAAATTAGTATTCGTGATTATGAACTAGTATGGCTAGCAAGTAAACTAGTATTCGTGATTATGAACTAGTATGGCTAACAAGAAAGCTTCATTTTCGGAGGTTGATTTTTCACAACCATAATAGGTTTTGACAGCTCCAAGTTTTGAAACTTTGATTACTTGGCTTAAAACAAGAGTTTTCCCTCATCTTAGCCGAGTTCTCGAAGTATCGGAACAAGTTAAAAAATTTCGAGTTCGGATCAGTTTGTCGTCGTTGGTGAAAAGTGATCAACTCCATTCTCGTCGTCTCCATCGCTACTAGGGAAAAAGGTAATCTGCTCCTTCTATTTTGCAATTCTGTTTTTATTTCGTTTTGTTGCTGTTTTTAGTTCTGTTTGGGTTTTGATGTTATTCTAGTTTCGTCTTTGATGTGTTTATATTAGTCCTTTCTTCGTCTCATTTAGATTCAGTATGGTTTAGTTAATAAATTTCATGGATGTTCTAGTTTTGCTATTGTACGAGTGCAAAACATGAGCTGTTTACAGTTTTCTAAGACACTCTATCTGTTCATTGTGATTATGGATCAAGTAGATTACTCTTGTGATGAGATTGTGTGTATTGTTCAAGTTTTATATTCTATAAAGCCTATTTTCATCTACTGTTAAGGCTGTGACAAATAACCTTTTATGTCTTTAATCTTGTTTAAATCTTTTGTTCATTCTTATAACTATTTGTAGTATGGTTGAGGACAAGTTGTTGGTGTCTCATGTATCCACTTTAACTATCTCACTTAATATTTATTAGAATCAAGGTTTATGTTCAAATGTAACATAGCTAAAGCAAATCTATGTGATATATTGTGTATAGCTTAGTTATTATTTCTTCATAAGCTAAAAATGTTAGTGTTAGTTTTATCCAGAATTTCGTTTGTCTTTGTTTGTAAGTTGAAGCTTCCTTTTAGGGTAGGGCATAAGCCCTCATTCCCCTGTTCAAGTCTTATGTGCTTATTTTTTGTGAATGAAGTAATGAACGTTAGTTTGCCTTCCTTTATGTGACTATAAAAATGTTGAATGTTGTTTGAGTTTAGTGCAAGACCTGTTAAGGGATTTCATGAAGGTTGTGCTGTGATTTCTTTCCCCTTTAGGCAGCTACTGTTAGTGGTTGTTCTGTTATGAATGGCCACTGATTCTGTCCTAAATTCTGTTTCAAAATAATTGAACCTGATACTTAAGCTTCTGTTCTTTAGGCTAAAAGAATAAGTATGTGCTCATTTGCTTTTGAAATCTGAACTTTAGTTTTTATTTAATATGTTAAACAATACTAAGTTATCGTAATCTTTCAATAGTTGAAACAATTCATGTTCTCTTGAGAGTATCCTGCCAATGTCTTTACTTTTGGATACTCATCCTTCACCCTTCTTTTCTTTGCATGACTTGGGGAGTTTCTGGCATGACCTAACTAGTGGGCCATGACGGGTACCCGGAGCTGACTACCGAGCACCGCTCATCATGCTATCTATCGTACCCAACTTGGACATACATCATTCTCAACACAAGGCTTATCATGGAACAATCTCTAAATATCTCCCAAAACACGTATATGTACATAAGCTCACGAGGATGCAAAAATGATGTACAGAATATACAATGAAGAGGTCACATAGCATCTACAACCCACACATTAGAATCTACGAGCCTCTAACTGGAATACTATAACCATAAGAATGGGACAGGACCCCGCCATGCCCCAAATATGTACACAAAGAATATACCAATAGGTTTCACCTTCGGAGTAGTGGGGTGCTCCTGTAAATCTGCTGAGTAAGCTCCTAAGCGTCTACACCGTCTTGGTGTCTACCTGTGGGCATGAACACAACGTCCATAAAAGAAAAGGACGTCAGTACGAACAATGTATTGAGTATGTAAGGCATGTATATCAAACCTAATAAAGAAATGAGAGAACACAAAGTGGAGGGATAACCTGTAACTGATTGCCTCTTAAGGCGGAATCATGCACGCTAACTTTCATAATAAACATCATATCGTGTATACATATATAAAAGCGCCCGTCCATATAGGTACAGTGTGATCATCATTAGCCCGCGTCCGGGGTAAATATCTCCAGCTGCCCACTAGTAGTGTCTGCTAGGCCAATTAGGCACGGTGCAATCATCATCATAGCTGCCCACTACGCCTGTCGTAGTGGTGACTGCCCGGCCAACTAGGCACAGTGTAGTCTCACATATACATAATCTAAAGCATGCATGAGAGCTCAAGTAAAAGCTGTAACTTTATCGGAGTGACGTAAGGTCAGGAACCTCCGATTACGTTATGGAATGATCCTCATCACTATGTCTCACCTTGGAGGAACTAATATCATGAGGTGAGATAACAACAAGAAGTAACATCAATGAAAGTATAAGGTTAAGATTATCAAGCTCACCATAACATCATTATACTCATCATTATCATAGAATATATCTCATCTCTATCTCATGAGGAGCTCTTAAGGAACTTAACTTTCATCCATTGGGATGTAAGAAGGTCATGGAAATATAGAAAAGAAATCATAATATAGAAGTCATGCCTTTGAAAGAAGGGAACTAGCTTTGCATACCTTTACGTCTCCTTAACGACTAAGCGTTCTCCTTCCAAGCTCACAACT
The DNA here is from genome assembly GCF_029784015.1 of Lycium ferocissimum. Lineage (NCBI taxonomy): Eukaryota > Viridiplantae > Streptophyta > Magnoliopsida > Solanales > Solanaceae > Lycium > Lycium ferocissimum. The sequence continues at coordinate 4,420 of NW_026718478.1, read as the reverse complement.
CTACATTCAAGAGAATTCGTACTACATTAGATTATTTGAAACATGCTTAAGGCTAAACTAAAGCGACTAAGGGCTAACGAAAATTGAGCAAAAGATTTCCTTGTTTCGACAACTTTCTCCATATAATATAACAATTCCCAAACATCAATAGCGACACTCATAATATCATAATATATAACCTTCTTCAATTTAAACATTATTCAATCCTCGTAATTTCCTTTCAACTCATTCACAACTATAGTTACAACACAACACCATATTCCTTCTCATATAATACTTCCTCAATGTTATTAGCATCATTCATAACAAGATTATTCCCATCTCATATTAAGAATCATGATTTAAGTTAACTTACTCCTCAAAATACCATTAAATCCATATTTTGAGCTCATTTTCTACTTTCTTCTCTAATCCAAGTCTTTCAACCACTTAATACCTTTAATAATGTGAAGTAGATGTAAAACTCACCTTTAATCATGTAAGGATGAACTTTGGATGAATATACTTTACTTGAGAAAATCCCTAACTTCAAAACTAATAGAATTCTTGACTTCTATGAACCCTAGGGGCAACTTTCCCTTTACAAGCTCGAGTTTACGGGGCTCGGATCCTGCTAAATCTTCACTATGGTGATGAAAATATTAAGAGGAATATTCTAGGGGTTTCTCTGATTTGGAGAAGTGAAATTAATGAAATAAAGTCGTGGGTCTCAACTTAAATAGATGGTCCAAAAAAGTTCCAGAGGCGCGGTTAGACGAGCGGGTCGACGATCCGTCGACTTGCTCCGTCGACCTGCACCTACAGATTGCAGAAACATGTTGACGGTGCACAGTGACGGTCCGTCGACATGTCGACGGCCCGTCGACACTGACTGGTGTCTGCAGAATTTCCTGAATCAGTTCAGATTGCGTCGATTTGATCCGTTCAACTTTTAGTCCTGTAAATTACCAGGAATACCTACTGGTACAATTGTGTACGGGGTAAGATACTCTCTACCTTAACTTTCTCCAATGAGCTTTCTTTTCTTGCCTCAAATGTCTTTGGAAATCTTAACTAGAATCACTAAGTATCCCTTCTTACTTATAGGGGCATCGTATATACCTTAACTTGCATTAGTCTATTCACCGCACAACAACCCGAAATTCCGTGGTGTAACAGTTTCAAATCCCAGACGTCTTGAAGTATTTCATGGATGAGCTGCTACTATTGAAAGAGTGGATGCTGCTACTTTTGAAAGAGTGGAAACTGCACCCGAACTAAGGGTTGTATTGCCGCATTTTTTGGCTGTCATTCGATGCCTATTTTGAGATGAAATGTAGTTGCACTTGACTGCTGTATTTGAGGCCTACAAATGATATATTTAAGGGAGTGATTGTTGCATTTTATGGACTGATATTGAGCTTGAAGTTGCTGCACTTTGAGAAGATTTGGTGGTTCATTCCTTCCGTGTTTTAGCCTAACTGTTGCTGGTTTCTTGGGCTAAAAAACCTGCTGCTTTAAGGTTATTTTGGGACAGTTGTTGTTCTCTGATGTTTTATTGATTTGAACATGATACTACACTTAGGGAACTATTGAGTTTTAAAAGAAACGGATTTTATACTTGATGGGAGTATAATGCTAAGCTCAATAAAGCAGCTGTTACCTTGCTACTATTTTCCTATTGCCTACAGCTGAGTTTCTGCATTTAATATGAGTTGATGTTCTCAACACAACTGCTGGTGTTATGAGGCTCAAAATGATATACTTTTGGCTGCTATGTTCAGTTGTTTGCTGTGGCATTTTGAACTGTATTTTTGGGCAACCTTGAAGTCAATTGTTGTCACTCTCCAAAGGCATGTTGTTGTTGAGTTCTTTCCCTTTACTGCTGCAAACCTGTGGCCAAAAGTTGTTGAATATTGTTACTTTGAGCTTGAGTTGTGTTGATGAATAAGGTGATGACTGCTGGGAGAATAACCACTATGTTTAGATGTTGATGTTGGTTGATAAGGGTTGTTGTACCATTTTCGGAATAAGCAGATGTTGCACTTTGATCTTTCACTTTGATATGAACAGATTCTACCCCATTTGATACTTACTGATTTGAATGGATACTACACTTGGGCTGATAAGAACATTTAATTTTAGTCCATGCCCTTCCGGAAAGGTTGTCCCTTGGTTTAGACATTTTGGTAAAAGGCGATGATGATATTTATAATAAAATCACAAGGTAGAAATTGACAAGCTTATGGCTATTAACTAGTATGGCTAACAAGCTAACTAGTATTCGTGATTATGAACTAGTATGGCTAACAAGCGAAGCTGGTATTCATGATCATGAACTAGTATGGCTAGCAAGCAACTAGTATCCGTAACCATGATTTGACTCGATTCGATTTCTAGCTTAAATTCGGAAACATAAATCTGAGCCTCCATAATCAAACTCTCAAAAGTTTGATACGAGTCCGAAGAACATTATTGTTACATTTATAAACGCCACACCATACGGTAAGCGCCACACCATACGGTGGCGTATTGTTTGACTAATTATTTTCTTTTCATCTTGCGAGGTATAAATGAAGCGAGTTCGTAGAATTTTGCAAAGATGAGGCAAGGACTTGGATACTTAGAGCTTTGGACAAGGAATTATAAAGGAGCAAGAATACATTAAAGGTCTAAGGAGGCGAGGAGATAGGATTAGCTTACTAACCTTTTTCCACCTTCCCCCTCTCTCTCTGTCTCTTTATTTATCTTTTGCAAATTGTATACATGTACATAGTTGTAAATGCTTGTATTACTGAAAATCTTTTGGTTAGAACCTAGTTGAAATCTTGTATAAGAAAAAATGACTCAAGTTGTTTTCAAAAACAGTCCTTGGGCCTGGGCTCACATAAAGGTAATTAAACAAAGGAACTTCACTTTAAATACGAGTTTGAGGAGGGGATTTAAAGGAATACAATTGACCTTCAACGAAAGTAAAAAATGGATATTGTGACGGTTCGCATTTTCGCGGGCGAGGTTAGCACTCGGAAAAGCTACTACGAAATCGTTGGTGCTCTTTCGGACTTTGTTTTAAAAGAGACTCCACCTAATTTTTAGGAAATTAAGAAAATCAGTTTTGAAGGGTTTATTCGTACACCGTGAAAAATCCTTCTTAATCCAAAGTTCTAGATAAGGGTTCTTGTGATCCCCTAGGGAACGTGCTAGGCACCCTAGTATTAAGGATCTATACTATACGGTTGACCTTCGAATTCAAATGTGTGAGTATTTGCATGAACTGATTTGGTGATTATTTCTTGAAAAAAAGTCTGTCATTTTGCATATCATTTTTTGAAAAGAATTGAATGTATTCCCTTTACATACGGGGTATTTAGGATCGGATTTATAATATCCGGATGCAATTAGTTCCTTTCATATATAAGGATAATAGTAGTTTTTGTAAAGATAAAAAGTTCTTTAAAAGTAGGGGATAAATAAATTTTGTTCATGCTTGACTCATACGTGGTCCGGGTTAATCCGTTTAATACGTTTTTTAGAACGTCCTTATCTAAAACTTTATGTTTACAAATAGTTTACGCGGATTTAATTTACAAGAGTTTGTTTATATAATCAAATGTTTATATAATCAAACTAACTTTTGGTCCTGGAATTTATCTTTAAAACCCAATTTGTTTAGTAAAACTTACATAAATAGATACCTTTTATTAGCTTGTAACAAGAAATAGCTATGAAATTGTTATTTACCAAGCGTAGCTAGTTTTTATCCTAAAACGCGTGTATTTCATTTTTTTGAAATACAATGAAATACAAGAAACACAAGGCACTGGTGAGTAAAATCAAGCACTATTTATGGAACAATTTAAAAAAAAAAAAAATTCTGGGATTCAATTTAAATCTTCCCATAAATCACGCATAACGATTGTTCTTCCATAATAGCTTACGTATCTCTCTTCACTTTTATCACAATCAAAACTTTTTGAATTCAAAAACCACTCAAGCTCTGAAAACTTCCAAATACAGAAAAATCTTTGTGAGCTCTGTTTTCTAAATTTGAATTCTTCAAAAAGCAAGTTGACATACACTCGATAACATACGAACGAGTGTATATAGAGAATTTTAGTGACGATCAGATTTGTACTTTAGATTCTACAAAGGTATGTTTCAATTTTTCAATGATTTGTTTGAGATTGTTTTTTGATTCTATATTCTGTGTTTGAAACGATGAATTTTTTTTCCAATGCAGTCGTTGTTCTTCTAGTTTTATTTTATTTCAAAACGAAAAAATGTCAAGCATAACAGCTGTGATCAGACACTCCGATTTTTGGGACGATCAGAATTGCTTTGTTGATTACAGAATAGACACGGGGATTCAAAAATTAATTTTATACGTTAAATTGGGGAAAAATTGCAACGGGGAGTTGTATTTGGGAAAAAGATATCAAAA
>NW_026718477.1:0-25433 GCF_029784015.1 Lycium ferocissimum | reverse complement strand
TAACAAATTTAGTTTTTAACGATTCCCCATTAAACTCTCAATTTCCGTGGGGAACAAATATTCAAAATTCATCTTTTATTTTCGGTCTTTTCCCTGTATGAAGGCCCACATATAAATTTTATCCCCCTATACTGGCTCATCCACATCTAAAAAGAAAGAAGGTCCCCTTTTAATCCCCCGTGCCCCCCGTTTATAGATGGCGCGCACACCAGCAGGGACCCACGACCGATTTTGCGCTAACCCCAGACGGCCCCCCTTATCCCCTTTGTCCCCCCCGCCTTACTGGGGTGTGTGTTATACCCCGCATTTTGCACGTTAATTTTTTAATTGGGAAAAATTTGGGTGATTTTTAATTTCCGATTTTTTTTTTTGTTTTAATGCCTTTGATATTCCTTTTTTATGGAGTGTTGGGGTAAATTTGGAATAAGAAAAAGTTTGGGATTTTAATAAGTTATACATTTAAATTTTTGTACATATCCGTATGCAAAAAAGAGACATATGTTTTAGGTCTCGAAATAATTTCCGATGAAGGACGCACGAGGTTTACCAAGGTACGATCTCGTGATTTCCCCTTTTTTTAAAGGGGGTTTAAACCCCCTCTTTTTCAAAAAATCGACCAAAATCATCCAAAATTCAAAAATTCCCACCAACCTTTCACCACTTTTTTGCCCAAAACCGGATAATTCTCAAATTCCGGGCCGAAAACGTATAGTTCGGCTTAAACTGCGTAGTGAGGCGGGGTTAAGTTCAGTAGGAGTAAATATATAGCATTTTATGGAAGGTATGAATCTCTTTCTATTTGTGTTAATTTTGGTTTATTTACAAAGGAGCAAAATCGTTAAAATGGTTCGGAGGAAATATGGGCTCCCATATGGAATTTTTTGAAGTATTTTGAAATTGTATTTGGTTAATTTTGGTATTTTTAATTGTTTTGGTTAAATTTTTTAAAAAAGAAATATGTTAGGTTGTTTGTTATTGGGAAGGTTTTGGGTTCTATGGATATTATTTGATTGTTTAAATTTTTTGTATTTTGGGAAATGTTTTGAATCATTTTAATGGTTGATTTTTTTAGAATTTTTTTATTTTTTATAATTTGGCGAAAAAATTTGGGGTTTTTAATTTAAGGGAACTTTTTTAATTTTTCCCAAAATAAAGTAATTTGGAATTTTTGCCCTTTGGCTAATGTTCAGCCTATTATGTTGGGATTTTGAGAAGACAGATTAGTTTGGATTGGCTTAGGAAGAAAGTAATGTGAAGCTTACCCTTTTTTTTTGGCATGTCTTAGAGGGTTTAAAGGGTATGACAATTTGTGCCCGGGTTTCCCTTCAAAAACGGTTTTTTTGGGATTCGTATTTGCTTTTGATTTTGGGTATCCTTAGTATGGCCCTATGGTTCGATGTTTTTGATATGAGAGTTTGAAATATGGTGTAAACGATTTTTAATGTTTTTTGATATTCGTATCCTTAACCGGGATTAAACCCACATGTTTAAAATTTTTAAGGTTGCAAAAGAGTTATTTTCAAAAGAGTTTTGTTTCAAAAGAGTTTGTTTTCAAAGATACGTTCCCAAACGTACTTCGGAAACTACGAACGACCGTAACTTCTCAATAGAGAGCTCGGATCGCTTTGATTTCTTCGCAACGATTTCATGACGGGTAAGGACTTAAGCCTTTATGGCGGGCCCGAATTGGGTTGACGCTCGTCCGTGGGTCCGCGACTTTTCTATGTTGGTTTTAAAATGACCTATTTGTTAAAAGGAATTTAATACGACCACTTTTCCGATCCCAAGCATGATTATCATTTATCATCGAGTTGGAAATAAGGATTTTATGCCCGTGATTTTGATACGTAACAACGGTTTACGGTTCGGTTTGACATGTCCCGAGCGAGATTGGGAGAAAACTTGATTTGACTATGGTTTTGGATTTTCAAAAAGAGGGTTCGTTTGATCATTCGAGTCGTGATGATGTCTGATATGCGTGTGGTTACTTACGATGCTCGTAATGCGTTCGTGTTAGCTCTTTCCGGATCCCGGGCCGGTATATGATCGTGCGCACTATGATATACTCTAGTGTTATCTTGTGTTACGGTTCAGAGACCTCGCCATAGGCCGGGTTCCGTTTATGGAGTTATCTTGTGATATGGCTTATGATATGTTGTGATGGTGTACTATGTTCGGGGTTGTAACGTAGATTTGGAAACTTCTGGTGTTATGCCGTGTCTTTGTGGCGCCGGATAGGTGCGACCACGTTCTGTCCGCCTGTCCTATGGACCGCATTTGGTATGTGATGATGTATGATGATATGATGAGTTTGTTTACCGATGGTGGGCAAACCCAATGGTGGGGCAAACCAGGTGGTGGGGCAAACTATTGATGAGGCAAAATTCCACATTGGTTTAGGCAAAATCTACAACTGGTTTAGGCAAATCCCACATTGGTTTGACAAATCCCCACATCGGTTAATGTTATCTCGTATGATGTTATGATGTGTTCGGTATGAGTATGTATGATTTATGTATCGGATGTAAGTACTTAGGTAATTGGGTTATTACGACTTCATTTTTCGCATCTTGCGTTTGCATACTCAGTACATATTCCGTACTGACCCCCTTTCTTCGGGGGGCTGCGTTTCATCGCGCAGTACCCACGGATGAGTAGGTGATGTTAGCCAGAAGATGTTCCAGGTTGGATTGGCGAGCTCCACTTCCTCCGGAGTGCTGCCGAGTCCGAGTGCTTGTATGGTATCTGAGACGTTAGTAGAGACTTTGCAGACAGTGTCGAGTGTATGATATGTCGGGTCTGTGTTTGTAAGCCGGTGTGTTTGTATGCATTATGCTACCGATGTGTTTGGCAAGCGGCTATATCGGCCGCCGATATTTGTTTATATTACGCTTTCATACGTAATCGTAGATTTTATTTACGGAAAAAAAAAAACGAAAGGCATGTTTGTTTTACTGAAAATTTTCATGGCGTGCGCGTGTTTTGTTTTGTGGACGGTATGGTTATGTGGATTACGAGAGTACGGGTTCGCTCGCCCTAAGTAAGGGTCGGGTGCCCGTCATGCCCTATCGGAAATTGGGGTGTGACATATATGATGATGTGATGATATGATGATGTGATGAGATGGGGATGGCGGCCAGGATGGCATACCGAGTCCCTTGCTAGCGAAGTAGGGACATGCTATTCACCGAGTCCCTCACTGAGGGCCTGCACGGTATATATATATATATGTATATATGCATGCATACAGGATTACGATATGATTTTACTCACCGAGTCCCTCACTAGAGGGCCGGGTACGGTATATATGTACGATGATATGATGCCATGATTATGATATGATTTTACTTACCGATATATGTATATGCATGATAAATGTTTTAAAAGGCAAGTTTTATGATTTTTTCTGGTCATTGCACTTGTTCGTAATTATAGCTTCGATTATGACCCCGTTTTTTACGTATTCTATGTGTCACACCCCGATTTCTTATTAGGGTGTGAGGCACCCGACCCCGTATTCGGAGCCGAGCGAACCCACCTCTTATTACATACATGGACTTTCGGACTCTTAATCGGACAAAAATAATAAATACAACAAATATTTGGAAATATCGTTGTAATTTACAAATCGACGGCAACTCCGTAATCATATGGAAATTATGGCATAACATAGAATGACATGACGGGCTGGTGGAGCCGCCTACGAAGCGACATCGAGAACCCACACTCTCTCCGCAAAGTCTCTAACGGATAAATCGAACACACATCAAACATAATCGACTCGGCCGCACTCCGGGAACAAGTGGAGCTTGCCAACGCCGGCGGAACATCTCCTATAATGTCTTCTAGTCATGCGGGGTGCACACACGCGGCATGAAACGCGCCCCCAGAAATTAGGGGTCGATGCGGAACATATGCGAGTATGTAAAGCATAAAATGCGATAACAGAATCATAGCTGAACAGAGGATACGAGGGACATAAATGTAATGATCGGAGTGTCGAAATGCTTACTCATAAAACATAAACGGATGCATAGTAGAAAACATGCCATGCGGGCCCCCGTCATGGGACTCGTAAACGGAAAGTGGTCGCACACAGCAGCGGCGCCACGACATATCAAATCGGATCATATCGGGAATGTGCACATATCATAACATGTCAAAATGGCCATATCGTATCATAACATATCGGAAGTGTGTACATGGCACATCATACTCAACCCATGTACATATATACTGCCCTCGCGCCGAAGCCGACGAACAATGCGGTGGAATACGCGTGATAACATATCTGGCCGGGCTCGGTGGAAGGCGGCCAGTAGAAGGCATCCACGAGTAGAGTAGTGAGAAACTAAATGCGGTACAAAACGTACAACGGTACGAGAGATCGGACGGAATAATCAAATGACATATCAAGAAAAAGGGGTCCGGACGAGGCATAAAGCAGCATACCTTTCTGAAATTTGCCGGAGGAGTCGTATCAAAAAATAAAATCGTAGGAGCCATTTGTGTATGTCGGAATACGAATGTAACATATACGAAACTTTATAACATATCTCGGATATTATGAACTTATAGTAAACATTTGACAATAATTAAAAATATAAGTCTTTCGGATATCGATTGAATAGTTCGTGTAAAATAGTCTTTGCTAAGCAGTTTTCAAATCCCAAAAGTAGGTCATAAAAACTCAATAAAATACTTATAAGCGGTTATTCGTTAGAACTTAGAAAGGTAGTCAAAAGTTTCCTTAGTTTCATATTCAAAAGGAGTTTTAAATAGGACATTAGGAAAAATTCGGACAAAGTGGGCCCACCTCGAGCCAAATGAGGTGGCATATGTAAATTACGTAAGTTAAACTTCATAACGTCACTTACAAGGATATTAGGATGATCGGTTTGCGTTTGTATAAGTTTCGGAGGTTTAAACAATTCTTCTATTTGTTCGCGCAATATTCAATTCAATTTTTGAATGAAGAAGGGGCATTTTTTGAACGTGGATTCCGAGAGTAGAGTTGTCCTAGGGTCCAAATTCAAACCTAGTACACCTAAGATGTCACACCCCCGACCTTACTAGGGTGTGATGGGCACCCGACCCCATATCCGGAGCGAGCGAACTCCGCGACTCCTATTACATATATAAACTCTTAGATCACAAGAAAAAAGAAAAAAAAATACATAGTGAGCTCTCACTTTTTTTTTTTGATAAGTAAAATCTATCATCATATGGGACCCGTGACATAAAACATAATAATATCTCATTGCTGAAAACCGTCCTCACAAAACCGACACTCTATACCCCGACTGCGTTCGCAAAGTCTCTAACATCAATCCACAACTCTAGCATACAAGCTCTAACTCGGCTACACTCCAGCAAATGGAGCCTCGCCAACTCCGCCGGAACATCTTCTATAATAACATCAACTCGTGCGAGTGTACTGCGTGGCATGAAACGCGGCCCCCCCAAAGAAGAGGGGTCGATGCGAGTAATGTACCGAGTATGTAGGCAAGAGTAATACCATAATATCATGATATAAAATTTAGAGCACAATATAGTGTAGAAAATAACTGTACCTACCATTGCCTCTTGAGGGGAATCATCATGTATGCTTAGCGCTCGCGGAACGTGCGGCCCGATCCATATGTTCATATACGTAACATTTTCTTGAACGTGCAGCCCGATCCCATATCGGCATATAATACTTTACTTTCTTGGAAAACCTCTCTTTTCGTATATATAGAAAATAGAACATATCATGTTGCCGGCGTCGGCTCCGATCCATTTAGCCATATATCCCGCGTCCGGGCATCCCGCGTCCGGACGATATCATGTATCATACTCAACCGATCGGTGGGCTGTGCGTCTATAGCGCCTTCCCTTTCCCAATCTTCCCCATATACATGTACATATACTTATAACATATAAACAGCATGCATAAGAGCTCAAAGAAAATCATGTCCGTATCGGAGTGACATAAGATCGGTAGCCTCCGATTATCTTATGGAATAACCATGGTCACTTTGTCTCGCCTTAGAGGAACTAGTACTATAAGGCAAGACTATAAATGAAGAGTAGTATTAAGAGAGAGACATATAATAAGATCACAAACCTCATAAGGTGTCAACTTGTATTCTTGAAATCTTTAGAAAGTAGAGTCATGTTCAAAGAAATAAGATTGAGATTAGGAACTAACTCTATTTTATCATGTTCATATTGAGTCCATAATTCGAGATTTTCAACTATGAAACCATGTTCGTCATAATCATCGCAAAAATATTCTCATTAAAATAGTTGCAATACTTATTGTTTGATAAAAACGGAACAATTAAGAAAATCCGGGAATAACGTGGCCCACCTCGGGTCAAATGAGGTGGCGTACACGATTTGCGTACGTTACATTTCATGACGTTACTTGTGAGAGTTTTAGGGTAGTCGGGTCCTATTTGTGCAAGTTCTAGATGCTTAGGCAATTTTTCTAACATTTCATACAATATTTAATTCAATTCTATTGAATGAAAAAGGGTAAATTTTAAACTCGGATTTTTAGGAATAGGTTCATCCCCGAGACTCGTATCCAAACCTATTACGTCTAAGACATGCCAAGGAAGGAAGGGTAAAGCCTTACATACCTTTTCCGCTTCATACAACTTCTCCAAAATCAAGTCTCAAGTTCGCCAAAATCTACAATTTGGTCACAATTACCAAATGTTAATTGTAAGGCTTTAAGATTTCAATCTTAACCAATACTTGTCTACAAAAATTTGGGCAGCATCTCCCCTATACATACAACATCCCGAGATTTAACTCGGCTCAAATTAACGACAACCATACCAACAACAATACCAACAACATAACAATCGACTAGAAACGCATTCTAACATAAATAGTCTTCTTTTTCAAATAATGCAACAACTTCCAATCAACTTTGCACCTTCAAATCAATATCAATATTTCCATGTTTATATTTTAATTAAAGATCATTCAATACAATTCGGAAGCATTTCATATCATTCTACAAAATATTTACAAAATATACAAAATTCCACCAAAACCATAATTCATCCGAAACTTCTAATTTTGACATAAATATTCATAACACATTTTCAATATTTCAATTTCATTAACAATATAATCATAATGTGCACCTTAACACTTTCATTTTCATCATTACATAAATCTTCCATAAAATCACAAAATTTCTATAATAACTTACCAACCAATCTTTCATGCCAATATGGACTTACATCCCTCCAAATTCACCAATCAACATAACAATACACATTTAGAACTCCACTTCCATAATTACATAAAAATCACATTAAAAATCACATAAGTTCCTATAACCATTTTCAATAATTTTTCATGCCAACTTAAACCATTTTCTTCCATTTCCATCACAAAGTTTCAACAACACAACTAGAATACTACATAAAATTCACTCCTATTGCCTATGCATCAATGCATACACGGCCATATACCCATATACACACCCACTTTGCAAACTTTCATATTTCCATAAATTCTACTCATTTCTACATACCACAACATAAACCAACCTTCATAATAATAATAAAGTGATTAATTCTTACCTTTTCTCTAAGTTCTTCACTTTTCCAAGGGTGCTACAAATTGATGAAACAAATGCCCTTTCTTCAAAATAATTATACCAAGTTGTAGAGGACCCTTGAATTAGTAGGAATACCACAAGAAAATAATTTTTTGGGACAAAGATTTTGGGGGTCAAATTTTGAAGATATGGCCGAATGCCATGTTTCTTTACTCTTCATCTTTTGTTTCTCCTCTTCTAATTTTCTTGAAACTTCTATATGTTTCAAGATAACTAAATGGTCCCTTTTATTTAAATTTAACATGGAATTATCTAATTTGGTGGGCTTGGACCAGGCATGGCCGGCCACCCCCTCACTTGGGCCTTAATTTCATTCATTTTGTTTGGGCCTAACCCGGTTGGTCTGAGTTGGGCCCTAGCCACGACCTTTGACCTTAAAACGTCCATATCTCCTTGTACCGACGTCACTCCGGGAGCCCACGTGGACCTATGGATGGAAATCTAATTCAATTATCTACAACTTCTATTTCTTGGTATTTTTCCAAATTCCAAACTTATAATATCGTTTTTGCCCCTCGGTCGTGTCACCCGAAAACGTTTAAAATATTCGTTTGGAGGGCTTCACTTCTTTGATTTGGTCCAAGGGTCCTTCATGAGTTGTGTTTGGCTTTACATGTGATTCATATGACTTTTCAGATGTTTCCAAAAATCTCGATGTGTGGGCCCCACCTCGCAAATAATCCGACGTTCAAAATACGGATATAACATCCTTCCCTTAAAACATTCGTCCTCATCGTTAAACTGACCTCATAGTGTATTATACTGCATTCGGGAGGTCTCCTTTATAGTTACTCTTCAAAATTTCCAAACGCATCATTACCGTCCTCTATTACATGCTCGCTTTCTTCCCGCTCCCGTTTTTTACGTTGTGCTAGAACATATCGGAAGCCCATAGTCGGAACCAGCGCGCTTACCTTCTAATATGTTCTCCCCCCTTATAAAGGGTTCCTTTATGCCACAATCTCAGTATCCCGTTTCGCTTATATCCCATTCCTTGTCTTTCTTCTTAATCACGCATAACAGAGATGCATAAACTCCCATAGCATAAGTTTTCTTTTTTATCTTATGGCCACATCATCATTCTTGTCAACCTTCCCACCTCCTTTTATCCACTATTAGTCTTTTCACTCATCGGAGGTTTCCTGTCTTTCACTTTTTTTTTTGACACTTTAATCTTTTTTTTTTCCATCTAATGCACTTACCTCCTTCTTTGCAAATATCCTTATATTAAAATTTCCAACTTTGACCTCGGTGAAAAATAATAACATCTTATTTTGTAACACTTGTACCATACGTCTTGTCGTTACTTAAACTTCGGTATCCTTACTCTCGATTGGTGCCTTCCATACCGTAGCACTCGGTCGCTAGGACAGCATGTCCGCCGATTTAGCCAATGTTGGATATCCTACACATTCATATGTATGTATATATTTTATTATCAACTAACCCACACAATACTTCCATACGCTATTCAAACCTATCCCTAATTCTAGGGTCAGTGATGTACTTTCTATCTCATACCGAGCTGAGTACGCTTCTTGCCCTACGCATCTTCTTATGGTTTCAACCATCCCATGTGCTTTAGTTTCCCTAAAAATACCCTAACTTCTTATTGTCTCTCCTATGTCCGAATATGTGAATTTCTTGTAAACTTCCCCGGGGGGGTCACCCATCCTAGAATTGCTCCACGAGCACGCTTAACCTCGAAACTGTAGTTGAATCCGATGCCTTAATATCTGGAAATGTTTTCGAGTCCACCTCTGCTACGGCCTTTATTACACGTTCGGGGCAAGTCGAGGTTTCAAAGACTCCGAAGAACTTTCGTAACACGTCCTTTCTTTTACAATTACCGTTTTGCCCTTTTTGATTTGTAGTGTTCATCTTCCGCCTGTGCGTATGGCTACCTCCTGCTCTGGACTTCCAGATTCTCAATAGTAGCGATCTCACCTTCGTCGCCGTGCCCAAATCCATAACCTTTTACCGAAACAACATCTCACTTATTACCTATTTACGGTATCTTCTTTGTCCCTCACTTTCTTCTGTTAGGCGTATCTGTTACGACGGAGACCTCCTTTACCATTCTTACTTTTCAAAAATTTATACGTAACAAATACCGACAATATCACGTAACATGCGGCCATGTGACATATTCCAGCCATCCGTAACTTCCAATTCGGAAGTAATTTAACAAATATCAGCCTTACCTCTATGACTTGCCATATCGTCATTGCCGCCATTTTTCGGCGCTACCGGACGTCCGCGAAAATTAACGATTAGTACCCGGAATCTTATTTCCTACGGCCCCGCGGCTACTATCGCCACGATCTAAGGCCGAAAGAAGGTCAACAATCCCTAGATGCCCCGGGCGACCTCACCGTTTATAAATGTGGCCGGCTTCACCTCACGAGGACTCTACCGGACACGGCTTTGCAGACAACTCCTTAAACCGACACACTCTGATACCACTTTGTCACACCCCCGACCTTACTAGGGTGTGACGGGCACCCGACTCCCATATACGGAGCCGAGCGAACCCGCCGACTCCTATTACATATATAAACTCTTGAATCTCGTCAAGAAAAAGAAAAAAAAAATACACATAGTGAGCTCTCTTTTTTTTTTGATAAAAATCCATCATCATATGGGACCCGTGACATAAAACATAATAATATCTCATTGTGAAACCGTCTACAAACTCGACACTCTATACCCACGACTGTCTTGAAAGTCTCTAACATCAATCCACAACTCCTAGCATACAGCTCTAACTCGGCTACACTCCGGGAGCAAATGGAGCTCGCCAACTCCGCTGGAACATCTTCTATAATCAACTCGTCCGAGTGTACACACGGGTGCATGAAGCGCACTCTTAAAGAAGAGGGGTCGCATGCAGTAATGTGCGAGTATGTAAGGAAGAGTAATACCATAATATCATGATATAAAATTTAGAGCACAATATAGTGTAAGAAAATAACACAGACTCCTCTGCGATTGCCTCTTGAGCGTATATCATGTATGTAGCGTCGGCGGAACGTGCGACCCGATCCATGTTCATATCAACATTTCTTGTCATGGAACGTGCAGCCATCCATATGGGCATATAATACTTTACTTTCTTGGAAAACCTCTCTTTTTTCGTATATGTGAAAATAGAACATATCGTATTGCGCGAGGCGTCGGCTCCGATCCATTTAAATATATATCGTCCGCGTCCGGCGTCCCGTCCGGGACGATATCATGTATCATACTCCAACCGATCGGTGGCCGTAACGTCTATAGCGCCTTCCCTTTCCCCCAATCTTCCCCATATACATGTACATATACTTATAAATTATATAAACAGCATGCGACAAGAGCTCAAAAGAAAATCATGTCCGTATCGGAGGACATAAGATCGGTAGCCTCCGATTATCTTATGGAATAACCATGGTCACTTTGTCTGCCTTAGAGGAACTAGTACTATAAGGCAAGACTATAAATGAAGAGTAGTATTAAGAGAAGACATACTTAATAAGATCCTGAGCCTGCATGGGTGTGTGACTTGTATTCTTGAAAGTCTTTAGAAAGTAGGTGTGTTCAAAGAAATAAGATTGAGATTGAACTAACTCTATTTTATCATGTTTCATATTGAGTCCATAATTCGAGATTTTCAGCTTCTTAAACCATGTTCGTCATAATCATCGCAAAAATATTCTCATTAAAATAGTTGCAATACTTATTGTTTGATAAACGGGAACAATTAAAGGAAAATCCGGGAATAACGTTTACCTCGGGTCAAATGAGGGTGGCGTACACGATTTGCGTACGTTACATTTCATGACGTTGCTTGTGAGAGTTTAGGTAGTCGGGTCCTATTTGTACAAGTTCTAGATGTAGGCAATTTTTCTAACATTTCATGCAATATTTAATTCAATTCTATTGAATGAAAAGAATGAAATTTAAACTCGGATTTTTAGGAATAGGTTCATCCCCCGAGACTCGTATCCAAACCTATTACGTCTAAGACATGCCAAGAGGAAGGAGTAAAGCCTTACATACCTTTTCCGCTTCATACACGTCTCCAAAATCAAGTCTCAAGTTCGCCAAAATCTACAATTTTGATGCAATTACCAAATGTTCATTGTAAGGCTTTAAGATTTCAATCTTAACCAATACTTGTCTACAAAAATTTGGGCAGCATCTCCCCCTATACATACAACATCCCGAGATTTAACTCGCTCAGTGCTGCTTCAACACTACCAACAACAATACCAACAACACCAACAATCGCTAGAAAACGCATTCTAACATAAAATAGTCTTCTTTTAGAATAATGCAACAACTTCCAATCAACTTTACCCTTTAAAATCAATATCAATATTTCCATGTTTATATTTTTAATTAAAGATCATTCAATACAATTCGGAAGCATTTCATATCATTCTACAAAAATATTTACCAAAATATACAAAAATTCCACCAAAACCATAATTCATCAGAAACTTCTATTTTAAACATAAATATTCATAACACATTTTCATCTTCCAATTTCATTAACAATAATCATAATGTACACCTTAACACTTTCATTTTCATCATTACATAATCTTCCATAAAATCTACAATTCCCCATAACAACTTACAACCAATCTTTCATGCCAATATGGACTTACATCCTCCAAATTCACCAATCAACATAACAGTACATTTTAAGAACTCCTTCATGGTACATAAAAACTACATTAAAATCACATAAGTTCCTATAACCATTTTCAATAATTTTTCATGCCAACTTAAACCATTTTCTTCCATTTCCATCACAAAGTTTCCAACATTTAACTAGAATACTACATAAGTCAACTCATATTGCCTATGCATCTGATACATATACACGGCCATATACCATTATACACACCACTTTGCAAACTTTCATATTTCCATAAATTCTACTCATTTCTACATACTACAACATGCAATAACCTTCATAACATAATAATAGGGATTAATTCACCTTTTTTCTCCCTAAGTTCTTCACACTTTTCAAGGTGCTAAATTGATGAAACAAGTGCCTTTCTTCAAAACTAATTACTTTTAAAATTGTAGAGGACCCTTGAATTAGTAGGAATTACCACAAGAAAATAATTTTGGGACAAGATTTTGAGGTCAAATTTTAAAACTTGTAAATGAATGCCATGTTTCTTTTGCTCTTCATCTTTTGTTTTTTCTCCTCTTCCTAATTTTCTTGAAACTTCTATGTTTCAAGATAACTAAATGGTCCTTTATTTAAAAAATTTAGCACATGGAAATTATCACAATTTAGTGGGCTTGGACCAGGTATAACCAGCCACCCCCATTCCTTGGGCCTTAATTTCATTCATTTTGTTTTGGGCTAACCGGTTAGATCTGAGAGTTGAGCCCTGTACTTGACCTTTTTGACCTTAAAACGTCCATATCTCCTTGTACAGCGTCACACCAGAGATTTACGACCTATGGATGAAATCTAATTCAATTATCTACAACTTCTATTTCTTGGTATTTTTCCAAATTCCAAACTTATAATATCGTTTTTGCCCCTCGGGGTAAAGATTTTTAACGTTTTCTTAAAAATATTCGTTTGGAGGGCTTCCCGCCTGATTTGGTCCAAAGGGTCCTTCGTGAGTTGTGTTGCTTCCATATGTGATTCATATGACTTTTCGGATGTTCCAAAAAATCTCGATGTGTGGGCCCCACCTCGGCAAACAATCGACGTTCAAAAATACGGGATATAACATAAGACATACTGAAGAGAATGGGAGAGCTTTGCCTTCTCGTCCTTTACGCTGCAAAATCCAAATCCGTTTGGGTAAAACCTACAAATGGTCACATTTACAGGTTAC
The DNA here is from genome assembly GCF_029784015.1 of Lycium ferocissimum. Classification (NCBI taxonomy): domain Eukaryota; kingdom Viridiplantae; phylum Streptophyta; class Magnoliopsida; order Solanales; family Solanaceae; genus Lycium; species Lycium ferocissimum. The sequence goes on along the minus strand of NW_026718477.1, from coordinate 11,951 downwards.
CTATTCATGAGATTCAAACCCAACTTGGGGTTTTTAGTATTTGTCTACAAATTTGGGGCGGGCATCCCCCCTTATAAATATGACACCCGGAAATTTAAACTGGGAATATCCCAAATCAACAAAAACCCCGAAATGGAACTGGGAAAATAACAACAACTATGCCAACAACAATATAAAAAAACCAATCCAAACGCATTCCAACATAAGTAATTTTCCCCTTCTACCTAGTGAAATAACTTTCAATCCAATTACGCACATTAAAAAAATATCATCGTTTACATATTCATTCACTTTTGAAATCATTTGGGAATAAACAGAAGGATATTTCCCAAAACCACATTAACAATTCCCCAAATTTTTCATTTCCCAAAATTTCCGCATATATAAACCTTTCTCACCTTTTTCCCAAACCTCTTCATCATTAACCCATAATTCACATTTTAAATTTTATTATCTTTTTACCTTAAAAATCACATTAATGTGCCATAATTCTCTAAATCCATTTCATGCAAACTCAACCCATTAACCCTTCATTTGCATTGTAAAGATCAAAACGACACAATTAGCATATTAAACAAAACAAATCCATCATTAGTTCATCACCATTTTCCCCCAACATAAAATTTTTTAAAAATTTAATTTTTTTTTTGTTAAAAACTTTCACTTGCAATACAATTCCCATAAAAACCCACAACTATATTCAACAAAAAAAATTCAATTTATCTTACCTATACCATAACATGCACACAACATGCAAGCATAAAAGATACCATGCAAACGTCTATATTTCAATGAATTCTTTTGTTTCCACGTACTAAAATTTCCCCCAAAAGCCTTTGTAACCTAAAAAGGGGATTGAATCATCCCTTTTTTCCTCTCCTTTTTTACCCCACCAATTTGCCCAAACGCCGCAGGACGACTTATCTTCCAAAAATAATCACACCATGTTGAGAGGGGGGCTTGAATTAGTGGGTTTACATAAAGAAAAAAATTTTTTGGGGAAAAAAGGGGTTTAAGGGGGAAAAAATTAGGGGACCATGGGGAATGGCAAAAATTTGTCTTTCCTTTTTTCTTTTTTTCAATTTCTCCCCAATTTTCTTGAAAACTCTGGGTAACAAATTGGCCCCTTTTTACTTTTTTAAATTAAAATTTTTTGGCCCCCCTTCTGGGCCCCCCGAAACAGGCCCTTTTTATATTTTTTTTTTTTTAAATTTTTGTGGTAACTTTTATGAAAACAAATTTTTTAAATTTTAATTTTCCCCCTTAACCTTTTACAATATTCCCAAACCCCGTTTTAAAACCAACTTTTAAGGCAAGTCTAAAACATGGTTTTTCCTCAACTTAAAAATTATTAAATGCCCAAATAGGGGAAATAATTTATAATACTTGTTTTTATGGAATCATCTAAAAAAATATTGAACAGGGAAAGTGCGGGTTTAAAAACCCCTTTCCCCCCTTTTAAACATTGTTGAATGTTAAATTCCCTTTAAGGGGGGCTCCGTATTTGGGGGGGAAATTTTCCCTTTTTTAGGGTTTTGCAAAACCCCCGTTTTAGTCCACATTGGGCAAAAAGGGGTTTTAAACCACCCGTAAGTATGGGGCCCGGGGGGGTCCTTTTTCGCCCGCCGGAGTTTTGCTTAAGTCACCCTTTTTTTTTTCGTTTTTCCCGACGCCCTTAAATGAACCCATTTTTATCTGATTTTCCTTCCCCCAACTAGGATCGCTATGGGCCGTTTCTCGTAGGGCCCCCTCTTTTTCCCCTCGAACGCCCCCCCCGGCGTTATTTGGGGTCACAATGTATTTGCGAATGGGGCTTACAAAACATTAGTGCCCGCTTCTACCTGGGAAGGGCCCGGTTGGGGTCACAAGCTCACCCCCCCGGATGCCCTCAAAAAGGTCCAACATTTCTTGGGCAAAAGTTTTTCCTCGTTAATTTCATAACACTTGGCGGGCAATATTTTCGAAATCCCGTTACCAAACTTGGAATGCTAAGCGTCAATACCAAACCTTATGCATGATTTCTCCCGGGCCCTCCGAGTAAACCGATGATTGTCCCCAAACGGTTTCACATCATTGTTGCTCAAGGGTTATATTCGGCCCAAGAAACCCTTGTGTTATGGGACTAGTGGGTTTAAATTTTACGTCCCCCTTTTCCATACAAAGTCTTATACGGGTCAAAGGATGATAGTGCCCCCTTAACCTCAAAAGTGGCAAGTTTTTTTAAATTTCCCCCTTTGGGACAAATCTCCAAAGTTGACCACATACTAGGTATTTTTTTCGACACAAAAAGGGGCCCTTATGTAACCTCCACCTTTTGTGGTAAATCTTAAAAGTCGGAGTAGCCCTTTTTAAAGCCATTTCATAATTTCCTTAAGTTCATCCGTCATTTTTTTTGGGCATTTATTTCTTATCCCCCGGCTGTCTTAAATTTTAAACTCTTCCTTTTTCCCTTTTCTCCAATCTTGTTTTTAATCTTAAACCGTTCGGTTATTTTGGTAATCCCCGTTTTTAGGAAAGCATCCGGAAGTTAATCCATGAAATTGCCAGCACCCCCTTTCCAACCTTTTTAGGTTTTTCCTTTGTTTTCCCCCTTTTCGTCTTATAATCCGTATCGGAAGAAATCTTTTGGTTTTTGGTCAAGTTCCGCTTTTAATACCAATTTCTTTTGGGAAACAGGGTTCCGACCATTTTCCGCACTTTCCATATCGCATTAAAATTCATCCATCCGGGGTAGGATCCTTACATTTCTTATCGTTATGTACTCACTTGGTTTGCTTAATGTGCAATTGTTCGTGGGGGTTACAAAAGCCCTTAAAGGGGAAAAATTATTGTTGATTTTGGCATAGTCTCTCCTTTTTTTGATCCCCCCGATCTTACATATCTTATTTGTGTGAAAATGTCAAATTTTTTTTATTTCGTCGTTTTCCTTTTCTCTTTCTCCCGCACAGGGGTATTTTGCTTTCTAAACTCCCTTAATTATCGTTTTAAAACTCCCATTCGTTTGTTTTTTGGTTTCTTTTCACCCCCCATTTAAAAGATGGATCTCGGACAATTCAAGCATTCACACTAACCTCCCGTGATATGGTTGGGTTTTCCCATTTTACCTTCGCATTTCTACCGTCCGTTTCCCCCCCTTTTGGGGGTACTCCTATGTCATTGTTATTCATATTCTATCCTTTGTCCCCGTTAAAAAGTTTTCAAACTCGGGGGATTCTTTCCAAATACATTTGATACCATACCGTACCCAAAAGCGTTTATACCTTCTATAACTTAATTTACTCCGGATGGGATTCTAACGCACCAGGGCAATGGAATTCTCAATACCCTTGCAAAATCTGATCCGACAATTGGTGTTTGGATAGCGTCGTTGTAACAACAACATATCCAAATCATGTAAAATTCATTCTCGTCGGTTATTTAAACCTCGTTTAAATTCTTCACATTTAACACTTATAATTAAACGATAAATATTCCCCCCCGGATACCATTTTTCTTCCCATATGGTAGATACCATCTATTTTTTCCCCAATAAACTTACAACATACCGGCGTTTCCAATTTCTCAATTCTTGTTTCTTATGGTTTTCGCTACTTTCACGATGGTCTATATGGGGAATATGTCATATTTCCTTATGCTTCATGTTCTCTCCTCATTCCATATCCATTATTAATTTAAAAAAACCTTCCCCGAAATCATCTAACTTCATTTTTAGGGTGACCCTTTGTCTTATGACCTTTTGTTGCATCCCCCTCTTTCGTCCATAATTTGAAATCTTTCTTTTTTACCCCGGGACTAATGGTCAATTAATTATGCCCATCTTGAATATTTTTTCCGTAGTACTTTTTTTCTCATTTTTTTCGTCCCCGTCCTTTTTTTTCTTTCCACGAATTCCATCTCTAGTTGGCCGATCACAATTTAAAAAGCGATTATCGGAAAATATTTTTTCAACCACCGAAAAAAAGAACTAGGGGCAAGCCCAGGGCATTCTAGCACTTGGTTCGCACGATTTACCTTCAAATTTACCCGGGTTTCCCCGTGAACTATTCGATCGAAATTACTTACTCGTACGCTTTATATTCTTTCATCTAGTCATACTCGTTTCGGGCATTTTTCCCCGAATTTGGGGGCCCCCTTTAAAAAAAACACGATACGATCGGAACATACTTTAGCTCATTTAGATAAATTCGAATTGATCGCTCATATATTTTTCTTCAAAGCAAGATTTTCCCAATTAGGGGTAGTGTTTTAGATGATTTGGGGGGGTCTTTCCCGAAAACTTAAATTAAAACCCGGGATGATAGTCCTTTTTTCTTGTTCTCATTGTTATTTGGGCAACTTTAATATTGATCCCATCTTTCCTACAGAACTTGGGAAGTCTCCTTCGTACATTCAATAGCTCACTTCCATGTTCACGCCTTTTTCCCCTATATTTTAGTCACGTAATTCATATCCCTTTTTTTCCATTGCCCTTAGACTTTACTATTTTTCGTGGGCCTCCTTATTAAGCTTCCAGTTACTCCCCATATTCTACTTCCCCTTTTTTTGTCTTTTTGTCATTTCAAAATTTACATTTATGGGGCCCCCAGTGCACTTCCCGGGGGGGCACCCATCCCGGGGTTGCTCGGGGCCTTTAAAGCCCAACCTTGGAATTCGGGGGAAATACAATGCTTTAATGCCCCTATAATTGCATCCACTTTTGGGCACGTGACCTTTTTCCGGGATAACCGGGGGGGATTGAAGTCTTACATTTCGAACGTTTCCATAACACGTCCTATTTTCCATAATTACCGTTTTACCCCCCCGTATTCCACAATGTTCATCATTCGTCCTAACCTCCCCCCATTTTCCATAACAATAAATATACCTTTGCCCTTTCTTTTGAAATTTCCCCCGGGGGTTTCCCTTTAATCTTTTCCCCCATTCCCATAATAATTTTTTAAAACTCGATTGTCGGTTATTCGAAGTCCGCCAACGGCTTGGTTGCTACTAAAGATCGAATGTTATCCGTTTTCCTTTTAATTTTACCTTAACCCCTTTTTTAATCACTTTCCCGGCCCTTTCCCAAATCCACAACTTTTTTCCGGGGAAAGGGGGGCCCTTTTATTTATTTTTCTTTACAATATTTTTTTTTTCCCTTTTTTGTATATCCGACTAAACATTCTAAGTAACAATTTTGAGACCCCTTTTCCATTCCCACTATTCAAACCCCCTCAAAAAAATACCGACGATCCTCCAACGTACGGTTATATAAGCAATTCCCGATTCAAAAAATTTTCCTTTGGGGGGCCAACAAATATATCAAGATTTCCCCCTAGCTTTCATGTCATTGTTTCTCTCCTCCATCGTATTAAAAACCCCCATATAGGAATTTGTTTTCCCATGACTTGGGTCTATGCACGATTTAAACGAAAAAAGGTCCAAACCCCAAATGCCCGTAGCCTCCTGTTTATAGGTGTGGGCGCTTCCCCATCCGGGGGCCCTACCCGGCCCGCCCCCCGGAAAATCCCCTAGGAGGATTTTTCTCGAACCACTTTTTTCCCCCTCGATTTCTATTGGGGTGGAGGGCCCCAAACCCCCTATTCGGGGGCCGGCGAACCCTTGACTCTTATTACATACATGGACTTTGGGGCTCTTAATCGGACAAAAAAAAATAAATAAACAAATATTTAAAATATCCCCGTTTTAATTTACAAATCGACAGAACTGTAATCCCTATGGAAAAATTTTGGGATAACATGGGAAGACATGACGGGGGGTGGGCCGCCCAGGCCTCCGGGGAAACCCCCCTCTGTTGGGAAAGTCTCTAAACGGATAACGGAACACACATCAAACATAAAATTTACCCCGGGCCCCACCCGGGAACAAATGGAGCTGCCCCCGCCGGAACATCTCCTATAATGTCTTCTAGTCCGGGTGCACCCGCGGAGAAACGCGCCCCCCCCAAAAAGGGGGTCGACGAATATGTCTTCGAGTATGTAAAGGGGGTTTCGATAAAGAATCATAACCACAGAGGGGTACGAAATAAATTAATTTATCGGAGTGTCGAAAAGCTTACTCATAAAACATTGGCCCTATGGAAAAACCCTCCATGCCGGCCCCCCCGGGGACTCGGCTTCAGGGGTGCCCCCGACGGGGGGCGCCCAACATATCAAAAACGATCATATCGAATGTGCACATATCATAACATGTCAAATGGCCATATCGTATCATAACATTCGGAGGTGTGTACATGGCAATTTATACTCCCCAACCCATGTACCTATATACCCCCCCTCCCCGAGGCACGGGGGCAATGCGGGGAATACGCGTGATAACATATCCCCCGGGCCCGGGCTCGGGGAAAGGGAAAAATTGAGGCATCCCCCAAGTGGTGGGAGAAAAAAATGGGAAAACAAAACGGGGCAAAGATTTTTACGGAATTTTAAAACAAATGACATATCAAGAAAAAGGGGGGGCCGGGCGGGGCAAAAGCCCAAACCCCAAAATGGGAGAGTCGTATAAAAAAAAAAAACGAAAAAACCATTTTTTGTATCGGAAAAAAAATGTAACATATCTCTTTATAACATATCTCGGATGGGGGAACTTATAGCAAACTTTGACAATAATTAAAAATATAATCTTTCGGGTATCGGGAAAAATTCGGGGTTTTTTAAAAGTCTTTTAAGGGTTTAAAAACCCCAAAATAGGTCATAAAAATCAATAAAATACTTATGGGTTATTTTTAGAACTTAGAAAGGGTAGTCAAAAGTTTCCTTAGTTTCATATTCAAAGGTAGTTTTAAATAGGGCATTAGGAAAAAAATTTGGACAAAGTGGGCCCACCTCGACCAAAGAGGTGGCATATGTAAATTCGTGTTAAACCCTTTAAAGTCACTTACAAGGATATTAGGATGATCGGTTTGCGTTTGTATAGGTTTCAGGGGGTTTAAACAATTCTTCTTTTTTTCGCGCAATATTAAATTTAATTTTATTTTTAAAAAGAAGGGGCATTTTTTAACGTGGACCAGGGAAACCCAAATTGTCCCCCCAGGGGCCAAATTCAAACCTAGTAACCCAAGACATGCCAAGAGAAGGAATGGGAGAGCTTTACATACCTTTCTCGTCCTTTACGCTTTCCAAAATTCAAAAACCCCTTTTTTCCCCCAAAAACCCACAAATGGTCAACATTTACCCCCTTACTATTCATGGGTTTAAACCAACTTGGGTTTTAAAAAATTTTTTCAAAGAAATTTCGGGAAAAATTCCCCCATAAATATGACACCCCCAGAATTTAACTCGGGTCAATATGAATCAACAACAACCCAGAAAAGGAACTCGGGCCCAAAAAAAAACAACTATGCCAACAACAATATAACAACCAATCCAAACGCATTCCCCAAAATAAGTAATCTTCCTTGCTACCTAGGGATCAACTTTCAATCCAATTACGCACATTCGAACCAATATCATCGTTTTAAAATTTATTACCAATTTGAAATCATTTTTTTAAAAAAGCTAAGGGGATATCATCTACAATTTCCACATTAAAAATTCCCTTTTCATATTCCATCCAAAAAGCAAAATGCATCGTAACCATTCTAACACCTTTTCTACTTACTACTTCATCATTAACCATAATTCCCCTTTAGGAATTTTATTATTTAAAACCTTAAAAAACACATTAATGTGCCATAATTTTTTACAATCCATTGTCACAAACTCAACCCATATAACCCTTCCCTTTGCATTGTAAAGATCATAACACACAATTAGCATTTAAACAAAACAAATCCTCATTAGTTCATCACCATATTTTCCCCCGGCCAACATACAATTTCCAAAATTCATCCAATTTTTTTTTTTCAACTTTCACTTGCAATACAATTCCCAAATTTAAACCCCAACTATATTACAACATAAAATTCAATTTATCTTACCTATACCATAACGGCCCAAAGGCCACATGCAAGCCCTAATAAATAAAAACGTCTATATTTCAATGAACCCAAATTTGTTTCCACGTACTAAAACTCCCAAAGCCTTTTTAACCTATAAAGAGGGTTGAATCATACCTTTTTTTCTCAAACCCTTTCCCCCACCAAATTTTCCCAAACGACGAAAAAGGGCGACTTTTTCTTGAAATAATCACACCATGTTGTAGAGGGGGCTTGGAATTGGGAAATTTTAAACAAGAAAATAATTTTTGGGAAAAAGTTTAAAAAGGGGGCAAAATATGAGGACCATGGCCGAAAAGGGCCCTGGGTTTTCTTCCTCCTTCTTTTTCTTTCCTTTAACTTTCTCTCAATTTTTTTTTGAAAACTTTTAGGTAACTAATGGTCCCCTTCTTTTTTAAATTACAATTTTTGGCCCCCTTTTGGGCCAGGCCCCAAACCCGGGCCCCCCTATGGCCCTTTTTAATTGTTTTTTTTTTTTTGCCCAATCTTTTTTGGCTAACTTGCAATTCATGAAACAAATTTTTTTTGGGAAATTCCAAATTTTTCCCCAACCCTTTTAAAAAAATTCCACATCCAAAACTTTATAACCAACTTGTGTCAAGCAAGTCTAAAACATAAATTTTCCTCAAATTTACAATTATCTCAAAAAAGTCCAAATTGGGGAAAAACGATTTATAATACTTTTGCAGTTTATGCCCAAACATCTCAAAATATTGAACATGCAAAGTGCGGGGGATAACACTATCTTTAAAATACTCGGACATATTCCCTCGTTTTTTTTTCGGGGCCGCATTTCATGCCGGGGTACCTAGGAAGTGGGAAAATAGTAGTGAAAGGTTCCGGGGATTGGGGAGCTCCCCCTTTTCCCCCGGAGTTTCCCGGAAATCGGAAATATTATTTATAAAATTTTACCTGGTTGGGGCTTTGCGAAAAGGGTGTAAAAGTCGTGTCGGGGTTGTGTAAACGCTCTATAAGCCGATGTATTATTATACATTATATTCTTTATTTCATACAATTACCGATTTCATTTAATTCCGGAAATGGATGTTTGTATCCGAAAAATTTTTTATTCGAAATTTTTGTTATGATCTGGGGGCCCAGTGTGATTAGGGGTGTCCAAAAATCGGGCCCGGGGTTTGCTCGGGCCCAGGGGAAAGGGGCTGCCCATCACACCCTATCGGATTAAGGGTGACAAAAATATTTGTTCTTTGAAAAGTTTTTATTATGCATTCTTACATGATTTGAGAGTCCAAAATGATTATGAGTATTATAAGGGGGGGCGCCAAATTTCGGAAGGGGCGGGTCCCATCCAAAACCCCCCCTCGGGGTTGGGTGGGGAAATATACATAATATATATATATATATATATATATATATATATATATATTCCCGGGGGGCCCCCCTATCAACAACGTGAAAATGATGGACTTACCTCGTATGCCCAACTCACACTGTTCCCTTTTTCCCCTTTTTATTTTTCCCTTTTTCATTTTAACACAATTCAATGCCTCATACCTTACCCGACATATATTTTTCGGAACCTTCCCGAAACAATTCGTCAATCCCTTCTTTCATGTCGTCCTTGCTAAAATCAAAAGAAAGTACGGGGGAATTTTTCCTTGACTTGGCTCATCCCGTCAAAGACAAAAAGGGTCCGATTCCTAAATGCCCCGCCCCCCCCTTTTTATAAGGTGGCCCAACCAAAACAAGACCCCCGGCCCGTAGACAATCCAGGAGGCCTTTCGATACCACCTTTACGACCCCCCCCGGGGTGACTGGTGGGGGCCCCCCGGGCACTTGTTAACCATAACGCGTCAAATTACTATACAAAAGCCCCACTCGGTTGGGGCTTGCCGGTTTTTCCTTTTTTGGGTAAAGGGCCCCTTTTTCACAAATATAAATATACTTTTGCAACACAAAGGGATAATATCCCCAAAAACGGTGGCCCCTTTAAAAGAAGGGGGCGCCCCATTAAAAATCCCCCGACATCCCGAACGGTGACTACCCCCCCCCCTATTCACTACCCTGGTAACAATAGAATCTATGAGGGGAGGGGGCCCCGCCGTCCCTGAAGGTCATATACATGCTCGGAAGAGTCTTCCAATACATAGGCTCCCGAACAAGGAGCGCCCCAAAATAGGGAAAAACCCTAAAGGAATCAAAAACCAGTATCGACGGGGGCAACGAGAAGAAAGGGGTCGACAAATTTATTTGTAAAGCAAAAATTGTAAACGGGATCATAATCGAAAGATCAAAATAGTCAAAATCAAATATCAAAATGTTATTTTTAAAAAACCAAATCATCGGGGGGCTGGAAATTGGTCCCCTCCCGTCTTGGGCGCCAAACACGGAAAACCCCAAAAAATTTCTATCTTACCCCCGTCACTATAAGCACTCATAACGCCATAACACGCAACCCAAATATAAAAACCCCGCCCTCGCGGGGGCTCGGGACCCGTAACAAAAAATCAGATATCACATAGGGGAGATAACAAATGGGCCCCGGGACTTGGTGAAAGATAACAATATGCACAGGGGTTGAGGAACTATTGGGGGGAAAACATTTTCAAAAACTCCAGAATAGTCAAAAAACTTCATTTAAAACCGAGAATAGTCAAATCAAGTTTTCCCGAAGTCCCCGGGGGCATAAAATAAAACTTTGAAATCTGACACGATCAAAACCATATGGTACAGGGAAGTCAAGAACATAATTGTCATTCGATAAGGTGGAATAATCGACGCTCGGGGGATTAAGATGATAGTCCGCTAAGTTCTTTCAAAAGTGAGGCCCCAAAAAAGGAAATCGCGGGACCCACGGACGGCGTCCCCCAACCCAAGCCCGCCTTTAAAGGGTATGTCATTATCGCTCGAGCCTTCAGAGCATATCGGCGACCCGGTTCGTCGAAAGTTGGGGTTTTTTTCGTTAAACCCTTTGGGAAAAAACTTTTTTTAAATTTTAAAACCCATCAACCGGACATAAGGCCCTTTTTCAGTAAATTACAAATAACTTAAGGTAAAAGAATCGGACATGCTCGGATGGGGAAAGGGGTTAGGGCTCGTAGGGCCTATTTAAAACCAAGCATGCCAAAAGAAAGAAAGGTTAGGCTTTACATCCCTTTGCGTCCTAAGCTAATCCAAACTTAAGTCTGGCTTCCCAAGATCTACAATCGTCAATAAATACCAACATTAGCTATAGGCCTTAAATTCAACCAAGTTACTTTTCAGAAAATTTTGGGGGAAAATTTCCCTTTTTTATGCCTTTGAATTCTTTTATAAACCCAAAAACAAAATAATAGTATTAACTCTTTTCAATACCCACGTTGCCATCGCCCCACACTATTTTCAAATTTCTACCAACCCCAAATTTGGGTATAACTATTTAATAATTTATTTTAAAAGGGTGAAAATTTTATGAAAAAATCAAAAACCAAACCCTTCACTTTTTCAAGGTAAATACATTTACATCCAAAATTCTCTTTAAATATTTCCCCAATTTCCCAAAGGGGGGGGTGATGGGCACCCCACCCTTTTGGGGGGGCCTGGACTCTTGCCCCCCAAAATCTGTCAACTATTTAAATCAAATAAAATAAAATACATAGAAATGCGTTTTTTTTTTTTTTTCTTCGTACCCCGAATCAAACAAACTCGTGATCATACAAAAATTTTATTACATAAAACGGGAGACAATGGGGGCCGGGCCCCATACCACGACAAACACCCCCCGCCCCTCGCAAAATTTTCATAACCCGGGGAAAATTAAAAAAAAAATCGGGGAGCCCCGGGGGGCGGAGCTTGCCATCTTTTTTGAACATCTTCTTAATAATCTCGGCTCGGGGGATTTCCGTGGCATGAACGCACCAAAAAAGGGGGGGCTGAATATTGGTATGTAAACTTTTGGGAAAGAATTCCAAACCCAAAAGTCGTGAATACACAACAAATCATAAAAAATCGGGGGAAGTATATCGGACGAGTTTCATGAGGGGTGCGGGAAAAATTAATTTCGAATTGGGCGGAGTCG
>NW_026718476.1:0-13151 GCF_029784015.1 Lycium ferocissimum | reverse complement strand
AGCATCAACCCCGCCCCGAGCCCGCCTATGAAAGCTGGGGGGAATATTATGCCTTATGGAATCTCACTTTTCCATGAAGGTTTCGTGGGGCGATCCGAGCTCGTCTACGAAAGTAGGGAGTTCGTAGTTACGAAACCCTTTAAGGACATAATTCTTTATAAAACATTTAAAACTCATTCATATCAAAACATAAGAACTTTGGATTGTCTACATTAGGAGAATTAACTTTAAGAAGCGAAGAAGAAACGCATATAAGCTCGGATCTTAAGAATGGAGTTCCCCGAGGCTCGTATGATATTCACCTTACATCTAGGACATGCCAAGGAAAAAGAAAGGGGTGAGCTTTACATACCGTCCGGCTCCAAAACCGATCCAAATTTACGTCGTGGACTTTCCAAGATCTACAATACATTATTAAATAATAAACGTTAGCTAAAGACATTTAGAACCAAATTCCAACAACCACCAAATTCTACGAAATTCTGCAAAGATTTCACAGAATACACCAACCCCGAGATTTCAACTCGGCCAAATTCATCAACAACAACACCAACAACCAAACTAGCAACATTACTAATTAATTCAAAACGCTTTCTAACATTAAACACTCTCTTCCACATAACTTCAACAACATTCATGATATTCCAATATACTCATTTCAACTACTTACATTCAAACCAATATCAACGTTTATACATTCGATTACTAATCCAAAACCATTCAAACATCAAGAACGCTTTAAACAATTCACACAATTTTCCAAATAACCCAAACCACACTCCAATTCACCCGAATTCCTCCCCAAACCCGAGAACAACATAATCCACATCCTTTTCTCCCAAATTCATGAATTACACCAATAAATCCACACATTAACAATGTCACTTCCATAACTACAAAAATTACGCAAATCCACGTCAACTATCCCAAATCAACCCATAACCAACACAACATCACTTTGAGTCATTAAACTTGCATTTTCATCACAAAATCCATAACGACGACAACTAAAATGCTAACGACAATTTGTTCATTCTCAACTACACAGCGAGACCATTCGGCCAACACCAAACACACACATATAGATGTTTTCATTCTTTTCTTCACACTAACAATCAAAAACATGCTGGTTAGAAGAAGATTAATTCATGGCTTCTAACACAACACACACACACACGGCCAACACCATCTACACGGCCTCAACTTCAACATAATTTCTATCATGAACTTATTTCATTTTAGCATACTACAACACATATATACCATTCATAACACATAAAACAAGATTAGAACTCACCTTTCTTCTTCAACTTCTCAACTTGTCTAAAGTTGGCCAAGGATGAAAGCTGAAAGTAATCTATCGCTCTAACAACACTTCCACGTTACTAAGCACTCTTCAATTAGTAAGTTTGCTTGAAGAAATAATTTTTGATGATCAATTCTTGGTCTTGTTTTCCCTTGCTCTTGGCCGAATATGGCCTTTCCTTTTCTCTCAAAGCTTGATTTTCGAAGTGTTAGAAGTGAACAAAAAGATGACTAAGTCATCTTTTTATTGCACATATTAGTAACCATGGGCCATGGCCCACATAAGGTGGCCGACCCCGTAGCCTCTTATTTTTCTTTTCATGAACTAATTTCTTTTCCAAAATTAGAATACTTTCCAAAAATGGAATTGACTGATGTTTCTTTAATAATTCCATGCCCATAAAATCATGAACAACTTACATCTTAAAACACAATTGCGGTTAAAATCTCGACTTCGTATCCCGAAATGGTCTTGGCCTTCACTTAGCAAGGTTGACTCGGATTATCCCGACGTACAAAATACGGGATATAACAGGAGAAGTGAAGATACAACAATATTATCGAGAGGAAGGTATGAATCTCTTACTATTAATATTAATCTTGGTTCCTTTACGGAGATAGAGCTGTTAAATAGTTATAAATAATTCTGTTGGTGGAAATATGGGACAAACACCATATGGGATGTTAATGAGGTATTTTAGTATTGAGAATATTGTGGTTGGTGTTGGTATTGTTGTTGTTGTTGTTGGTTGCTGGATTGAGATTTCGAGCTAGGCATATAAACAAGGGAGATGCTGCCCGATTTTCGATAGAATATAAAATAGTTTGATTTGAAAACTTGGAATAAGTGTGCGGTAATGAGTCTAACGTTAGTGTAAATCCTCTCGAATGTAGATTTACGAGCTCGGACGGATAAGCGTAACCAATAGGAGGTCGAACAGGTATGTTAAGGCTAGTCCCTTTTTTTCAAAGGCATGATTCCTATGTTGTGATTTCACATATATTTCCATCCTTTTCTTACCTCCAAAATTTAGACGTTCATGATTCCATAAATGTTTCCATAACCTTCTTACTTCCGAAAGCTAGACGTTTATGATTCTGAATAAGATTCTTATGGTACCAAAGAAGAGATGTTTTCTATGATGATTATGATGACGATGATGATCTAATGTTGAAGGTTCCAAGCTTATGGTTTCAATGTGAATATGAATATGAGAATGTTGAACTATTTCTTGACCCTCAATGTTATTCATTGATAATGACTCTTTTTCTAAAGGTTCCAAAGTGTGTAAATTGACACTTTATGAGATTTATGATCTTATTCTATGTTTTCCCTTGATGCTATTTTTCATTGATAGCCTCACCTCATAATGCTAGTTCCCTCAAGGTGAGATATGACGATCATGATTATTCCATAATATAATCGGAGGTTACCGACCTTACGTCACTCCGATAGAGTCACAATTTTTGATTGGGCTCCTATGCATGCTTATGTTATGATGATTACACAGCGCCTATACGAGCGGGTAGCACCACTATGGTGGGCGGCTTATGGATGATTACACCACGCCTATACGGCCGGGCAACACCACTATAATGGGCGTAGTGGGCGGCTTATGGATAATGATAACACTGTGTCTATATGGCACGGGCAGCACCACTAGTGGGCGGTGTGAGATGATTACTCCAGACGCGGAAGGCCCAGATGCGGCCTAATGATGTTAGTTGATTCATACAGTTTTTGTATGAATTGGTGATATATTTAAGAGGTAAAGATGAGCATGCATGAATCCGCCTTAAAGGGCAAGCAGTTACAGTGATACTCTCTTCTTATACTTTCTATGCTTCTTTATATGTTGTTATACATGCCTTACATACTCAGTACTCTGTTCGTACTGACGTCCTTTCTTTTATGGACGCTGCGTTCATGCCCGTTGTGTGCTGTGTTGACGCGTCCCCGATCCCCAGAGCTCCATGTTTGCATTCGAGCGCGCTCCGGCTTGTTCCGAGCTACGACTTATCGGTACTACTCTTGTGTATCTACTCAGGCATGGTGAAATCCTGTTCCGTCCTTTTGGATTTATGTATCTTATTTAGAGGCTCGTAGATAGGCGTATGTGGATAGATGATTCATAACTT
This sequence comes from Lycium ferocissimum, assembly GCF_029784015.1. Taxonomy (NCBI): domain Eukaryota; kingdom Viridiplantae; phylum Streptophyta; class Magnoliopsida; order Solanales; family Solanaceae; genus Lycium; species Lycium ferocissimum. The sequence goes on along the minus strand of NW_026718476.1, from coordinate 9,707 downwards.
CGTCCATCCCTATTGTTGTATAATAGTTTGGTTTAGCTGATCGACATATGATTGCGGGTCTAACTATTGATAGCTATATTAGGTGAGATATTCATAAATTGTCCGTGTGACCCACCTAGTAGTGAGAAAGGAATGTTAGATTGAAGGTGCTCGGTAAGTTAGTACTGGGTACCAGTCATGGCCTCTAGCGGGGTTGTGACAGTATCCTTCGAAAAACATTACTTCTGCATAACCCCTTTCTCATTTTCAAAACGTTTTCTGTTCATCCCTGTTTGTTTTTATCATACCAGTTATTTTCTAGCACTCATTCTATCTCGTTGCTCATCTTTCCATAGTTTGGTCTTTCACAATTCAGTCACACATATTACTTGTGTTCTTGGCTATACATGTCATAACCTGTTACTACACTGTTATATCACTTTCTTCTTATTTCCTTCTTTCAATTAACTCCTCCTTTTTTTGTGCTCGCTATCATTTCCGTTATCACATTATCTTTATTCTGAACTTTCCCTACAGAACTTTATAAGTCTTTCTTATTCATTCTACAGCTCGCTTTTCCATTTCACACTTGCCTTTATACTTTAGTCACATAGATCACGTCATATCTTTTAGTCACTTCCTCACTAGGCTTTACTCATTTTCATAACAATCCTTATTATATTCACATTATATCCTATTCGTAATCAATCCTATAGTGTAACACTTCTTAACCTTATTCATAATTCTTACTATGGTTTAATTACACTCTGTGGAGTAGGTATACTTAACCTTTTACCCTTTAAGGTCGGTCTTTATCTCAATACTCACAAGTCAGTTTTATCAATACATTCATATTCATCACAATTCTTCTTCCTCTGTACTCTTGTCTCAATCATATTGTTACTTCTATTAACTATAAACTCATCGTAATTTATCCCTGCTTATCAATTAAGTCGATACCTCAATATAACACTCTATTAAGATTTGCCAGCCTTTTCAAAATCATCTCTTAGTATCACAAGCCCTTCCAAATTATTCTAGCATTTCTTTTTACAATATCGATATCGACCTCATAATTGCTATTACTATCAATCCAACAGTTAATTCATTTCTCGAAGTCAGCCATGCTCATAACTTAGTCAAATATTATCATTACTGTTATACGACCTTTCAAGGCATATTACGAACTTATATCTCATTCTCTTTTTATTTGTAGGAAAATTTTGGCAGGGCTTCCTCTGTATTTCTTACTATCCCAAAACCTGCACGCAGGAAATACCAACAACGCCTCATAGGGCCAATATATATATATATATCAACATAAGTATAAAAATGATGAACTTACCTCGTATGTCCAACTCAAACTGTACCTGTTATACTTTCCCTTTCAATCTTTAACTGCAGGTTTCAATCATACCTACAACATTCATACCATATCTGACATATACCCTGCTTACCATTACTTACCTTTTTACTGATTCCTTCAGCTTCTTCTGTTCACACCTTATAACTGGACTTATCATCAATATATATACACATTCAATCCATTTTCTTACTATACTTACAATAACTTACCTTGATGATGACCAGTTCGCCATTCTGTATATACAAATTCTGATAACATAACCTCAATGAAATATCTTACCTCTGTAACTCCCAGTACCATTATTTACCTTCTCTTGTCAACACCACTCTCTTGCTAAAATCAAAGGATAGTATGTAAGGGATATCATTTCCTATATCTTGGCTCTATCGCACGATGCTAAGATATGAAAAAAAAAAGTAACCATCCTAAATGCCCTGTAGCCTCCAGTTTATAAATGTGGCGCGTAACACACCATAAACAAAACTCTACTAGACACCACATTGCAGGCAACCCCTAGGACGAACCTGGCTCTGATACCACTTTGTCACACCCCACCCCCCGATAGGGCATGATGGGCACCCGACCCTTCTTACGTAGCCGAGCGAACCCATTGTTCTCATTATACTCATAACCCTGGACTCGTAATCATGAAATGATATGCATAATGAAAGCTTTTTGAAACATTCTTTGCATCTTTCTTAAACCACGTAAAATCTGTAACCATATGAAATCCGTAAAGTAATGCAAAATGATATATCGGCCTACATAGCCACTTACAAGACTGGCATACTGTATACACGACTTTGTCTACAAAAGTCTCTAATGTAGAACATGATATCAACACATAATTTGGGACAGGGCCCCAACATACCCATAATGCGTCTGACTCAAATCATAAAAAAATACTCTGACTCGGCCATACTCCGAATAAAATGGAGTTTACCAATCCAGCTGATAGCCTGGGAATACCCTACAGCCAGTCTTCTGTATAATCTTTCCTGTAAAACAATCTGGGGCTGCGTGGCATGAACACAACGTCCCCAGGCAAAGGGACGTCAGTATGAACAATGTACCGAGTATGTAAGGTAGCAGTACTCATAAGGAATGAATCATAAATCATAATAAAAGTAAGAGAAATTACCTGTACGATGAGTAGCCTTAAAGGCAAAGAACAATAATGTAGATAGCCCCGAAGGCAAAGACTAGTAATGTAAATAGCCCCGATAATAATGACAATGCATGCTTCCATGTAAAATCATTTATCAAATACATAGGCCCTTTAAGACCGATATATAATATGCATAGGCCCTTTAAGACCGATAATATCTCATAGGCCCTTAAGACCGAATCTCTCGTCATATACGTACACGACCCTAGTGGGACTCGGTGTGCATAACGTACCCGTTTGAATCGAGACTCGTGAACGGCCAATAACCGATCGGTGGTTGCATATCTACGTGCCGTACCCGGCCAACTATAGCGTGGCTCGGTGTGTAAATAGTGTAGACATATATATAGATGCAAATGAATGCACGTGAGACTGCAAGATTATTTCAAAAAATGAATGCACGTGAGACTCATAAGATTATTTCTAAAACTCTTGAATAACCTGGAAGCATAATACCCTCGAATGTCACTATGGATTATAATATCAAAATAGGACTTCAGGAATCATAGACACGTATCAGGACATAATGAAACAACTTCTGGAAATCAAGAACATTAGCCATTCTAATATTTAAGAATAGGATCTTCTTTGGATTTTATATGTTCGTCGTCCGTTTGTTTCATATAGTCCATGCCAAGAAAAGAAATAGCCTTAACATACTCAAACTCTAAAATGATTCCAACTATTTATCGCTCCAAAATCTACATATAAAATCATTATGCTATCGTTAGATTATCCTCGAGGACTACTCTTTAAGCTTCCAACTATACTCTTTTAAGATTTTCGAAAATCGGGCAGCATGTCCTCTGTTAATATCCCTATCTTGAAACCAATCCAATACCAACAACAACAAGTAACAACAACCCAACAACAACGACAATAATACCCAACTTCTTTCATCGCAATCAATACCAATTTAATATCCAAAACATCCCACACGATGTTTATAAGTTCTATCAATTGATTAATTAATTATACGATGTCCTAACGACTTTATCTTTCGTAAATATGTCTCAATCAACCAAAAGTGGAAGATTATACCTTTGATATGCAGGAACAATGAATTCTTTACCCTTTACTTTTATTTCGAGCTTCAATCCGCTATAATACGATACTATGATTGAGATTACACGTTACCCGAGCTTTATCACGTTTTAATCTTAAAAGTAAGCTAAGATTTGGTTAGGAATGTTTTTGGGAACCCTACAGAGCATTTGGGTCTGTTTTGGAAGGGAAAATGAATGATTTGGGGCTGAAAACTCCTTAAATACGACTTTTGAAGTCGGCCAAACCCGACCCTAATTCAACCCACTGTGAGTGGCCACCGACTTGAAATATCTATAACTTCTTATCCCTATGTCGTATGAAGGCCTACAACCTATGGTTGGAAAAGTATTTCAATTATCTACATCTTTCATTTTTTGTGTTTTCCCAAATTCTAAACTTATAATGGCGTGTTGGCCTCGTAAAGCTAGATCACCCGAAAACGTATCCTTAAATCATCCTTTTGGAGTGCTTATGCTCATATTTGGCTTAAGTGTCCTTCTTAAGAATTGACCAACTTTCCATGTACCATTCATATAACTTGTCATATGCTCTTTATAAAATTCCGACATGTGGGCCCAACCTTAACTTACGGTTCGAGGGCTATTTATCAAGTAACGTATTAACCAACTTACACCGTATGACCTCCAATGTTATCTATATGTTATTCTTATACATATATAACAGAATCTTCATCCCTAATCCTTGTATATATTTACTCTCCCTTGAGCCCATACTAAGTCGTCTGCAGTCTCAGTAATGCGAAAATTTTTCGGGGTGTAACATCATTCCCCCCTTAGGAACATTCGTCCTTGAATGTCGAAGTAGAGTCTGATTTAATCTTAATTTATTTGACTTCCAATACCTTTCATAAATTTTTCCTTATGACCATAGTCACTTACACACATAGTGTTACGTTTCAATTTCGAGCATATGATCTTGCTTTATTCATTGTCACAACTTATATTCGTAATACGCCCCCAATATTATTCTTTACACATATTCCCTTGTCAGCTCATCACAGGCTTCATAATCTTTGAGAATTTCATTGTAACACCCTAACGGTTGATAGGGCATGATGGGCACCCGACCCTTACTTAGAGCCGAGCGAACCCGCTGATCCTTGTGATACTCATAATCTTACTGGACCCTTAAATCATGAAATGAATGCATAATGCGAGCTTTTCAAAAAAAACATGCTTTTTGTCCTTCTCAAATCAAGTAAAATCTGTAATCATATGAAAATGTTGTAACATAATACATAATGATACTCTCTGCCTGTAGCCGCTTACAAGATCGACATGTTATATACGTGACTCTGTCTGTAAAGTCTCTAACATAAATCAAGATACCATAACATAGATGCTACGACTTTAAGAAGATCAAGAAAATGGAGCTCACCAATCCACTGAACATCTTCTAATAGTATCCTCCACTCATCTCAGATACACTGCGTGGCATGACAAACGCCCCAAAGAAAGAGGGTCGGTGCGGAATATGTACCGAGCATGTAATACCGAAATAAGAAGTATAGAAAATCATAAGGCTTGCCTCCGAAACATAGATCATGCGTATCAATATCATATCCCCCACATGGACCGAGGGACATAAGTAAATAATCATCATGTACATATACATATAACGTGTCCCGGCCCTCTAGTGAGGGACTCGGTGAGGCGTAAGTAAATAATCATCATGTCATCATATCATTATGCCATCATATATATTTATATATATATACCGTACCCGGCCCTCTAGTGAGGGACTCGGTGAATAGAATTATCATATGCCATCCTGGCCGCCATCCCCGTATCATCATATCATCATGTCATCATATATATATACCGTACCCGGCTCTCTAGTGAGGGGCTCGGTGAAATAATCATATATACCGTACCCGGCCCTCTAGTGAGGGACTCGGTGAACAATGCAGTGAAACTGTGCACGAATACATACCCGGCCCGGGACTCGGTGAAAGATGTAACAACAGTAACGATAAAAACAGAAAGTGAGTAACCATATGCACATAAATCATCATGTGAGACTCAATAGATAAGCAGACAAATCAACGCTCGAGTATCAAACGATAGTCATGCTCAGTACCCTTTGAATATCATTACGAACTATATCAAATAACGTCTCGGGGATCATGGTCATGTACCAAACCAATCCGAGCCCGCCTATGAAAGTTACGGACATTATCCATTAGAGAACACTTTACGAACATATCAAGGCAATCTGAGCCCGTTCATGAAAGTTATGGACATTATTCATTATAGAATCCTTTAGGGACAAGAACTCTTTATGCAACATTTACTATCCAATCATACAAAAGACACAAGGACCATGGCTCGACGATATTGGGAATGCTAACATCAAGAAGTGAATAAGAATCGTACATGCTCGGAACTAAGAATGGAGTTACCCTGTTGCTCGTACATATCATATCTTACTTACGTCTAAGACATGCCAAAGAAGGAAAAGATAAGTTTACATACCAGTTTCACCTCTTATTAGCTACGCTTATTCGTCGAAGCTCATAAACTGAAAAGGATTCACACTACGTTAGACTCTTTATTGCACACTTGTTCCAAATTTCAAATCCGCATCTCTATATTAAAAAAAATCGGCCGGCGTCTCTTTTGTTTATATACTAGCTAAAATTACAATTCAAAGAACAGCCAATCAACAACAACAATAATACCAACATCAACAACACTATTATTCATACCAACGTATTCTATAAACATCCCACACGACGCTTTTTCAACATACAACAACAATATGCACTTTCTTCCATCCCCGATCAAGGAGTATAATCAACACGCCAACAATGTTGAGATGCCATTCTTGTATGCATAAATCAGTCCATCCACACGGCCACAACAAGTTCAAATAGCCCATAAACACAACAACTACAATACAACACTCTATGACCTTTTCTCCATAACTAGTTTCATTTTAAGGCTTGTTAGACCTTGAAATAAACTCAACATAAAGATAGGATAAATAAATACCTTATACTTGAAAAAAAACTCAGCCACATCAACCTTTTCCAACACCAAGCTTAAGTAGAAGCAAGAACAATCACCTTTCACGGACTAGTTTGGCGTAATCTTGTCAAATTCTTGATTTATCGGACTATAATGCTTGGGGGAGGTGTAGAGAATTTTCTAGGACCCTTTGGAATGTTATCATACTGAAAAAACGGGGTTTATGGGGTATTTATACCCCTCCTAAACCGACCTTCTCGCGTGGCGCTCGCGGAGCCATTTGGCAGCTTAGGGTCTTGATCTTAAAATGGCCATAACTCTTGATTCCGAAATTGTGTGAGGGCCCAAAACCTATGGTTGGAAAGCTCTTTCAATTATCTACAACTTTTATTCTTGGGGTTTTTCCAAATTCCAAATTTATAATGCCGTTTTTGCCCCTCCAAGTCAACTCATCCGAAAATGTTTCCTTAAATCGTCCTTTTGGAGGGCTTATGTCCATATTTGGCTTATGGGTCCTTATTAGGTCTTGCTCAACTTTCCATGTACTACTTGTATCACTTATAATATATCCTTTACAAAATCCTGACATGTGAGCCCCACTTTAACTCATGGTTTCGAGGGCTATCATCGAGTGATCATGTTAACCGATTTACTCCATACACTCTCCAAATGTCATATATATGTTCTTATGCTCAGATAACATAATCTTCATCCATAATCCTTGTGTAACTCTGCTGTCCCCTGAGCTCATACTAAGCCGTCCACAGTCTTGATAACGCGAAATTTTCCAAGGTGTAACATTCATGACCTTCCGGTAAGTTGTAGGCAATCTGCTATTACTATACTAATATGAAATTCAACCTTCCAAGGCGTAATATTCTCCGGGTGGAACTCCTTTTATTCAATGATTCTATCAAATTTGCAAGCAGTCGAGCCCAATCCAGGGCCATCATAGGCCAATATTCATATGTATATCATATACGTCAAATCTGTACACTATATCTTACAACCGCTACCTACCCCGAATTTTTATATACGTATACCTGCAATTCATTTTATACCAACGCAAAATTATACAGTTCACTTCATATATTACACATCGCAATCCGGGGGTTAGGCAATTGAAAATTGGTCTGCCACTCAATCTTATCTCATAACCATCTTCATATACAATATACATATAGTACAATTCGAATTTTCTTTACTTCAATTCTTTCTAATCTATCTTTGTGAACAGTATAGGTAATAATTCCCTTCCTTTTTTTTATCAATAGCATTAAATCCTCTACATCACGATTCCCTCGTAAGGTCAATACTGAAATTATCAGCTTACCAATCCAATCTTATTATCGAAATTTGGCTTGTCTCACTTCTCTGTAACTGTACATAACCCTTTTCCACACGTTACCTTGTCGATATTAAAACAATGAGGCCAATAAGTTGTGATCTCCTACATCATCAATCAATTATACCTTATTATCTTCGCTTTGGATTTTCACATGTTCGTCTTATAATTATCTTGGTTTCCCCTAAGTCCTTTACCATTATCTCACAAACCTATCGACTTGGAGCTTGCACTTATCATCATATTTCGACATAAGTTCATCTCTAAATTTAACCATCTAACTTAAGTTGTTTGACATGTTTGTCCTTTACTCAATATTTTAACTCAAATCACTTTATAGTCTTATCGCAGATACACAATCTTCACTTAACTCTTACTTTCCTTCTTACCCTTTTTAGGTGCCCGTTGTTTCATTCTCATCATATAAATACTCATAGTATACATGTCTCTTCTTACCCGATACATGGGTGAATGTTTACTTTTCTTTCCTGTTCCAAAACTTCCATTTTCATAGATTCATTACGTCCTATGCATGTCGTATCTTTGCCAAGTCACTCTTGTTATCTCTTTTAACTTATCTTATCATACTCTTTTCCTTCACAAGTTGCTTTTGATTATCACAGTCTAGCATAGATAAATTCATGTCCTTTCTTGCTCGCCACTTATAAGTCACCATACTGTTTCTATCACTAATACCTTTTTCTATCTCCTTCAGTAACCACTCTTTTTAAACTCACAGCTTGGCCTTCCTTTGCATTATCCATTAAATTGCTCATTTCCATCTTCTTATCGTATTCTTAAACCATTTCACAATTTCCCTTAATCCAACTTGTAACACTTTAGGCATATTATCTCGTGTCGTTTCTTTATCTTTAGTTCAAACTCTTCTAGCGCCTTTACTCGTATTTGCTCTTAGTTTTCTGTCACACATACGTATTTGCAATCTTTACAAGGATATGCGTAGGTACTCAAATTAGCCCAAGAAATACCTTAGCGTCGTTTCACTGGTCTTTATGCTTTACCTTGCTTTCTCCTCTCGTATCTTACAATTGGTATCGGGATAATCTTCGGCTCAACCATTGCTATGTCCTATTTTCCCTTAGTATTAATTCTATTTCAGTATTTTGGCTCAAACCATCTTACTCCTTTCCTTAATGTACCCAAAATATCGCAACCGCATTATTATTGCTGAATCCTTACTCTTCTTATCAAGTACTCACTTGGTCTTCTTAACATACAAATATTCATAGGTTGCATAACTATTCTTGTACAACTTGTATAAAGTATATCCAATCTTAGTCAGCGCTTTTCCCTTTTCCCGGTTCATTCATTTTTCATATCTCTTGTAAAAACTCACTCATAGTGTTATATCCCGTATTTTTGTACATTGGAACAATCCGGATTAATTATAATAAGTTAAGGACAAAACTATTCCGGGATACAAAGTCGAGACTTTTAACCTTCGATTTTATTTTTGGTCATAAGTTGTGCATGTTTGGAGGAACAATTAGGAAAATTTGGGGCCAAAAGTATTTGGGTTGAAAATCATCCATTTTTTTTCCCTGTTGTCAGGGTGTGGTGGTTGGCCCACCCATTTTTTGTTCAATTTTTAAATTTCACCAACACATTAGGTTGGGAAGACATGGCAACTATTGTGGAGTTAAAAGATGACTTCTAAGTCATCTTTAGTCATTCAACATTAGAAAAATTAGAAGTTAAGAACACCCCAAAAAGGTTTCCCAAAAGGTGGAAAAAACTTCCCTTCAAGTCACCCAAAATTATTTTGTTATGCTAACCCACTATTTTTCCCGA
>NW_026718475.1:0-10919 GCF_029784015.1 Lycium ferocissimum | reverse complement strand
ACCCTAAACCCTGAAACCCTAAACCCTAAACCCTAAACCCTAAACCCTAAACCCTAAACCCTAAACCCTAAACCCTAAACCCTAAACCCTAAACCCTAAACCCTAAACCCTAAACCCTAAACCCTAAACCCTAAACCCTAAACCCTAAACCCTAAACCCTAAACCCTAAACCCTAAACCCTAAACCCTAAACCCTAAACCCTAAAACCCTAAACCCTAAACCCTAAACCCTAAACCCTAAACCCTAAACCCTAAACCCTAAACCCTAAACCCTAAACCCTAAACCCTAAACCCTAAACCCTAAACCCTAAACCCTAAACCCTAAACCCTAAACCCTAAACCCTAAACCCTAAACCCTAAACCCTAAACCCTAAACCCTAAACCCTAAACCCTAAACCCTAAACCCTAAACCCTAAACCCTAAACCCTAAACCCTAAACCCTAAACCCTAAACCCTAAACCCTAAACCCTAAACCCTAAACCCTAAACCCTAAACCCTAAACCCTAAACCCTAAACCCTAAACCCTAAACCCTAAACCCCAAACCCTAAACCCTAAACCCTAAACCCTAAACCCTAAACCCTAAACCCTAAACCCTAAACCCTAAACCCTAAACCCTAAACCCTAAACCCTAAACCCTAAACCCTAAACCCTAAACCCTAAACCCTAAACCCTAAACCCTAAACCCTAAACCCTAAACCCTAAACCCTAAACCCTAAACCCTAAACCCTAAACCCTAAACCCTAAACCCTAAACCCTAAACCCTAAACCCTAAACCCTAAACCCTAAACCCTAAACCCTAAACCCTAAACCCTAAACCCTAAACCCTAAACCCTAAACCCTAAACCCTAAACCCTAAACCCTAAACCCTAAACCCTAAACCCTAAACCCTAAACCCTAAACCCTAAACCCTAAACCCTAAACCCTAAACCCTAAACCCTAAACCCTAAACCCTAAACCCTAAACCCTAAACCCTAAACCCTAAACCCTAAACCCTAAACCCTAAACCCTAAACCCTAAACCCTAAACCCTAAACCCTAAACCCTAAACCCTAAACCCTAAACCCTAAACCCTAAACCCTAAACCCTAAACCCTAAACCCTAAACCCTAAACCCTAAACCCTAAACCCTAAACCCTAAACCCTAAACCCTAAACCCTAAACCCTAAACCCTAAACCCTAAACCCTAAACCCTAAACCCTAAACCCTAAACCCTAAACCCTAAACCCTAAACCCTAAACCCTAAACCCTAAACCCTAAACCCTAAACCCCAAACCCTAAACCCTGATCCATGTTCGTGCCAAAATCGAGCCAAACTCTCATGCCAATTGCGACATCTGATCAGGCGATTCTTGAGAGAAAATCGCCTGAGTCGCCAAAATTGCGTCTCCAATTTCGAGATTCCTCCGGTGAAATTCGTCCAATTATTGATATGGGAGATGATTCCCCACCTCATGGCGCCCCTCCATGCAAAATTTCAGCATCAAAGGAATCCAAAATCGTCTCAGGCGAAGTTTCCGATGTCGGCGACGGAGAAGACGATCGGAATATGGTCCAAATCCAATGCCAAACTGTTGAGCATGGAAATGCGCACCCCTCTGCTATGAAAGCCCCATTTGTTGACGGCTCAATCTTGTCGAATTTGCAAAATAGGGTTCCCAGTGACCTGCAAGTTTCAAAAAAGCCAATTGATGATTCTATGGCTGAATTGGGCAATTACCAATGCCAAACCCAAATTCCAGGTAATTTTGACGTTTCCAAAGCTGTCCCTCCTATCATTGATCACTCTCCTTCTACGAATTTAAGTTTGGAACTGCCAGCTTTAGCCAATTTGGTGGGGGAGGGTTCTACGCCTAAATTCGTGAATGGGAATCAATGCAGTCCCATGCAAAATGTTGTAGGAATTGAGAATTTGTCAAAAGCCCCAATTAGTTCTATAGATGGATCAACGAATTTAAGTTTTAGGGTTCCTGCAACTCTGAATGGTCTTGGTTTGTCTGTTACTGCTGATCTGCATAATTGTAGTAAATTTGATGGTATTGGTCCTGCTCAATGTGGTGAGGTTAATGATCAGGAGGTTGATAGCCAAAGAAATGATTTAACCTTAATCCCTAAGCTTACTAGTGATGATAAGGTTGATAACACTGGTGGTTTACAGCCTTGTTATACTAATTTGTTTGTTGGTACTGACCCTCACATACAACCAGATGCAAGAGAAAAGGAGAGTGTTTCTAATCTTGATCCAATACATAACTCCCCAACCAATGAAACATCCCACAAAACTGCCCAGAACCAACAAAGTCACAAACAAACAGCACCTGCAAGCCTATCTATGCCCAAGATATCTTCCAATTTTGATCCCCCTACCTACTCTAATCATCCAAACAACCAACCTAACACACTGGTCCCTGTTCCTAAACAAAATCCACAACCCCCTAATAACCCAAAGCCACCTCACAATCCAAAACCCCCAGATCCTCCTGTGGTTGTACCAACCCTAGCCTCCAAAATTAAAGCTAAGCAGCAAAAATCTGATGTAATCCCCATTGAAATACAAGAACCTATCATCACCACCAAGCAAGGATTCCCAGCTGTTTTATTTGATGAGCATGACTTTATGGTAAAGTTGGCTGAAAGGTGCAAGTACACCCTCGTTGGTAAGTTTGCAGGTAGTATGCCAAGGATGGATGTGATTAGAAAGAGTTTTGAGGTGCAGACTGAGTTACAGGGCAAATTCAACATTGCTCACTATAACTCCTCCCATGTTTACATTGACCTTGATAATGAAAATGATCAGATGGCAGTTTGGAACAAGCAACATATATTCATACAAGGACAAAAAATGAGATTTCAAATCTGGTCTCCCAAATTTACCCCAGAGGAAGAAACTCCTATTGTGCCAGTGTGGGTAACCTTACCACATTTCCCATGGCATTGCTACTACATGGAATTTGTCTCCAAATTTCTAAGCCCTGTGGGTAAGGCAATGTATCTAGACACTGCATCCTTGCAAAAATCAAGAGGAAGTGTTGCTAAGGTAAGAATGCAACTGGATCTGACTGTGGAAAGGCCACCTCACCTATGGCTGGGCATGAGTAAGACTGATATCACTAATGGTAAATGGCAATCTATTGAGTATGAGGGGCTACTGCGCATATTGCACATACTGCAAACACCAGGGACATGCAATTGTTGCTTGCAGAGTAAAACTGAAAGATGATGAAGCAAAGAGGAAAAAAGATAGGGAAGCAAATCAGCAGCAAAAAGATGATAGGGGTACCAAAGAAATAAACAACAACTTCAATGGGCCAAAGCAAATGGAGGATAGCAACAAACCTGGAACCAGTGCAAATCAGAATGGCTTGAATGTCAACATCAACACCAACAATCAAAATGAACAGAAATCCCACCAAAATCAAAACAAAGAGAAAATTCATCAAGAGCAGCAATGGCAAACCCAAAAGAGAAAGAATTTCAAAGGGAAAAATCAGATTCAGCAAGGAAAGCACATCTCCCAGTATCCTATCACAAATGGTTTACCTGATACAAATGTGATGCAAGGTGATAAGGCCTATTTGGTGGTGCAAGGTGAGAAACATCAGTGTCCTATCACCAATGCCAACGAGATGCAAGGTGGAAATTCCCCTCAGTGTCCTATCACTATCTCTGATGTGATGCAAGGTGGGGTGAATATCCTGTGTCCTATCCCTAAGGCAAAGGTGATGAAAGGTGATGAAAACTCTCAGTGTCCTACCACTCATGCCTCTGTGGTGCAGCAGCCCCCTAGTAATTTATTGGATGTTGTTGCTGATGTTGTTGCTGATGGAGATGAAGGGGAAAGGAAGGTGAGTCCCTCTAATCTGCAAGATGGGAATCCAGATGGTTGGGAATTTCCTCTTCATCAAAATTCTCAGGCTGAACTTGGGTTTGGCTCTAAGAATAAGGGTATTAAGTCACCAGAGTATAAACACCGAGATCAGAGTTTTAAGGGCAATGGCAAAGATAATTTGGTTAGTAATGTTGCAAAACAGACCCCCAAGGTAAAGAATTTGAATAGCAAAAAGAGAAGGGATGCTACAAGGAAGAGGAAAGATAAGGAGAAGCTTCAAGCCAAAAACAGTACTGTTGGTAGTCCTGATGATCCTATTTTCAACACTCCCCAATCCCAAACTCCACACAACCAAACCCCACATATCCAAACTCCACAAACTCAAACCTCACAAATCCAAACTCCACAAAACCAAACCCCACAAACTCAAACTCCACAAAACCAAATCCCACAAATCCAAACCCCTCAGAACCAAAAATATCATAACCAACCTTCTGATACTGCCTCTAATCTCAGACCACAGATAAAAACTGCAGGTGGTGAGAAAGGAAGCACTAGCCAGAATTTTGTTCTGGTGAATAATTCTCCCATCAGGAATCAGGTTCTTGACCAGCTGCAGGATGAAGGCCTTGAAGTCACCCCCTTGCAGGTTGTTCACACCCCTTATCCTCATGACAAGCCCCCAGACCAAAGCACTCATGTCTGTACCTTGAACTCAGCCTTTATTCAACCTCCTGATGATGATTACAGAGTGATTCACTCGGAGGATGAAGAGGATGAGGAGGATGAAGACTTCCTGTCTGATGAATTTGATGGTGAAAGTGATGATGAGGTAGTGGACCACCTATTCTCTGCATTTGCTCCCAAGGATGCCACCAAAAAACCTCAACTAAATATCCCAGCCAATGTGGTTTCTGCAGCTCCTAGCAGGCCCCACACCAGACTTTACAACCTCCAGAAACCCTCCAATGATTAGTACAATCATTTGGAATGTAAGGGGTATAAATACCCAGGGTGCTCTTGAAAGATTGCAAACTCTCAAACAACTTCATCATCTTTCCTTAATAACCATCCTTGAACCTTTCTCTGATAATTCCCAGCTTCAAAATTTCAGAATTCAATTGGGCATGGACTTTGCTGCTTGTAATCCCAATGGGAAGATCTGGATTTTTTGGACTCAAGAGTTATCATGTAGGATCATTGAGTCTGATGATCAACAGATCACTTGTGAGCTTAAACATATTGCCCATCAAGCTGCCTTCCTCAACACCTTTGTGTATGCCAAGTGCAAGGACTATCTTAGGAGACCCCTATGGGATAAATTGCTTGCAAGGGCAAACACAACCCAACCTTGGTGTACTCTGGGTGACTTTAATGTGATTACCTCTACTGAAGAAAAACTTGGGGGACTGCCATACAATATGGCCAAAAGTTTTGAATTCATCAGTGTTATTGAAGCTTGTGGCTTGACTGATTTAGGATTTCATGGTGCCAAATATACATGGTCCAATCTCAGGGGTCATGATGTTAGAATTTGGAAGAGGCTAGACAGAGCCATGGTGAATGACAATTGGTTGTCTAATATGCCTTACACTTCCATCACTCATCTACCTTATGTGGGGTCAGACCACTGCCCCCTTTTGGCTGAAATGAAGGAAAGAAATGATGACTCTATAAAATACTTCAAGTTTCTAAATTGCTGGACTGATAATGCTTCCTTCTTGGAGACTGTCAAATCATGTTGGGATAGAGAAATGACTGGAAATCCCATGCTTGTCTTCCACCAGAAAATGAAGAGACTCTCTAAAACTCTCAGCAGTTGGTCAAGAAGAGAATTTGGTGATATCTTTGAAAATGTGAAAGAATTTGAGGAGAAAGTCAAGGAAGCTGAGGAAGAGTTGATCAACAATAACAATGAAGAGAATAGAACCAAGTTGCATAAGCTTAATGCTGAGTATATCAGGTTTCTAAAGCTGGAAAAGTCCATTTTAAAGCAAAAGACTCAACTCCACTGGTTTAAGGATGGTGATGCTAACACTAGGTATTTCCATGCCTTAATTAGGGGTAGGAGGAGAAGGTTATACATCCATAAAATCCAAAAGGATGATGGGGAGTGGATAGAAGGGGACAGCCAAATTGCAGAGGCTGCTTGTGACCATTTCCAAGCAATTTTTACTGGTGAACAGGTCCCTATTGATGAGAGAATTCTCCAAAGGCATTCCAACAATGGTTTCTGATCTACAAAATGAGGAACTCCATGCAATGCCTGATATGGAAGAACTCAAATCAGTTGTGTTTTCAATGAATCCAAATTCAGCTGCTGGTCCTGATGGGATGAATGGCAAGTTCTTTCAGTCCTGTTGGGAGATCATCAGGTTTGATCTCCTTGATGTAATCCAATCTTTCTTTTGTGGACACACAATGCCTAAGTTTTTCTCTCATGCGTGCCTTGTTCTACTCCCAAAAGTGGACCATCCTAATTCACTCTCAGAATTTAGGCCCATTAGTTTGAGCAATTTCACAAACAAAATCATCTCCAAACTAATTTGTCTCAGGCTTGCCCATATTCTTCCCAGTCTCATATCCCCAAATCAATCTGGATTTGTAAGAGGGAGAAACATCACTGAGAATATCATGCTTGCTCAAGAGGTGATTCATCAGATTAAGAAGACCAATGTGGAAGATAATGTTGTGATAAAACTTGACATGGCCAAGGCCTATGACAGAGTCTCCTGGTCCTTTATTTGTTTAGTGCTCAGAAGGATGGGATTTAGTGAGATCATCATTGACTTGATTTGGAGAACCATGTCAAACAACTGGTACTCAATCATTATCAATGGGGCAAGGCATGGCTTCTTTCACTCTGAGGGCCTGAAACAAGGTGACCCTTTAGCGCCAGCCTTATTCATCCTAGGGGCAGAAGTTCTCTCAAGAAGATTGAACAAAATGCATGAGAAAGTCTTGTATCATGGTTTCTATATGGAACAGCATGGGCCAAAAATAAATCACCTCAGCTTTGCAGATGATGTGATAATATTCACATCAGGAGAAGAAAACTCTCTGAAGCTTATCATGAAACAGTTGGCCAAATATGAAGGAGTTTCAGGTCAACTTGTCAATAAGCACAAAAGCCACTTCATGGTCCACCCAGATGCTAATCCTATCACCATTGAAAGAATCAAAAGGGTTACAGGCTTTATTCAGAAAACTAGTCCCATTACATACCTTGGCTGCCCCCTATACATTGGAAGGCAAAGAATCATTTTCTTTTCAGAAATGGTTTCCAAGGTGGTTGGAAAAATTAGTGGTTGGCACTCAAAGATACTCAGTCATGGAGGAAAAGCAGTGTTGGTAAGGTTTGTTCTGCAGTCACTACCTATTCACCTACTATCAGCAATCTCCCCCCCTAAAACCACCATGAAGCAGATCCACAACCTCATTGCTGATTTCTTTTGGGGAAGGAAAGATGAGAAGAAAAAATACCACTGGGCTTCATGGCCATCACTCAGCTATCCCTATGAAGAAGGTGGAATTGGCATGAGATCCCGGTATCACGTATATACGTCAGAATCCGCAAGATAAGCGGTGTGGATTTTCAGATCCAAAGATACTCTCTGGGGTGAGTTCCTTAAAGCAAAATATTGTCAAAGAGCCAATCCTATCATCAAGAAATGGGACACTGGACAATCCTTAGTTTGGAAGCATATGATGAGGAACAAACACATTGCAGAACAGCACATCAGCTGGCAAATCAACTCTGGTTCTTGCTGTTTCTGGTGGGATGACTGGCTAGGAGTAGGGCCTATTGCAAAGTTCAGAGTGGAGCAAACTAGAGCCAACAATATTAAAGTTCATCACCTTCTTACTAATGGACATTGGGACATTGATAAGGTTACTCAATTGGCCCCTCCACAGTTGGTACAAACCATTTTGAACACAGATGTGCACTTTAAAATGGGGGTTCCTGATCAGGCCATTTGGAAGCTAAATACAAGTGGGATCTTTACATGCACCTCTGCTTGGCATCTGGTAAGGCACCATAAGCCTAAAACAATGCTCAACACCTATACCTGGCACAAGCACATCCCCTTCAAATGCTCCTTCATCATATGGAGGGCCTTGAGAAATAAACTCCCCACTGATGACAAAATTACCTCTTGGGGAATTGAACCATCTGAGTGTTCCTGTTGTTATATACCAGGACCAGACACTATTGATCATATGTTTGTCTCTGGTAATTTTGCTAAGCACATTTGGCTTCATTTCTCTGGTTTTCTGGGAATCAAACACAGGCCCTTACCTCTTGGTAACTTGCTTATTAACTGGTGGCTGGTAAAGCACAAAAATGAGGCTCACAAGCTGATACTCCAATCTACCCCCATTTTTATCTGTTGGAATTTGTGGAAAAACAGGTGTGCTGCCAAGTATGGAGGCAAAACCTCTAACCTTTCTAGAGTTAAGTTTGGGGTGTTCAAGGATACATGTAATCTCCTTAGGACTGTTTTTCCTCATATTGAATGGCCACCTAACTGGAAAGATTTGGTAATGCTTGTGGAGAATTGTGTCCATGAGACCAAAGTCACACAAGTTTGCTGGGAAAAACCAGATCTGGGCTGGGTCAAAGTGAACACTGATGGCAGTGCCCTAAACAACCCAGGCAAAATAGGAGCTGGGGGCATCATTAGGGATCACAGGGGAGACTTTATAGTTGCCTATGCCATTCCGCTTGGGGAGGGAACCAACAACTTGGCTGAATTGGAAGCAGCAAAAAAGGGACTTCAGTGGTGTGTGCAGCATGGTATCCAGCAGGTATTGCTTGAAATCGACTCAGAACTGTTGCTCAAGTGGATCAGGCATCAAGCCAAACCACCCTGGTTCCTAACCCAGCCAATGATACAGCTTCATAATGTGATTCAACAAGTACAACACTTCCCGCCAGGTGCATGTGTTCGAGAGGCTAACTCCACTACGATGCTCTCTCAAAACATGCCACTCTATTGTTCTCTCGTTTTTCACTCTTGGCCACGATTGCTGAGATATCAAGAGCACTAAACTTGATAAAATGGGGATGCCAAGTTTTAGAAGAAGGCAGTTGAAAAGGATTAAGAAGCCTCCGATTTCTACTTTCTTGCTTGCTTGAAGACACCTGGTCCGGGGCAAGCAATCACTGGGCAGTTCCCCATTTTTGTTGCTATTTTGAAGGTCATCTTCATTTAGGCTCTCTCCTTCTTGGTCATAGCCTTTATGAAGATGACTCCATGTTGTATTATAGGCCTCCCCTCCTTTTGATGTAAAGGGAGAGTCTCCCTTATTTAATTTCCTAGTTTTTGTGTATTGGAAGGAGTCCTTCCTTTAGGTACATAGAGTTAGGAGCCTTAGAGTTTTGGGATGAGTTGGTCATTTTTGATAATGACCGGCCCATGTACCACCATAGGTAGGAGGTAAGGTTCTTGTCCCCCTCCGTGTACTTATTTATAATTTTGCGTTTATATATGATAAGGCCTGGGGGTGTTGCTCAGCCCCTGACCGCCGGAGGAGTGTTCTCTCCTTGGGTAGGGCCAAATATGAGCATAATTGGGCACGGATATACACAAAATACATTGCTGATATACGCGGATATACATACGATATACATGGAGTAGTGGCCAACTTGTGCATCATCGGAACAAAATTGGGACACATGTTGGTTGACAGGAAAAGAAACAACAATCAAATCGCCTTATTTGCTCTGCTTTTAGCTATCTGGCAACCGATATACATGGAGGATTATGCATAATAAATGGGATTAACATCTCATTTACTCAAGTTTTAGTTTTTATCATATTCTTAATTTAGCGATTTGTAGTGCCAACATAAGTCATCATATAAGACTTGGGTTGGTCTTTTAGCTTAATTCTTGCACTTTCATTAGCCATTTTGGCACGCTTTGTAAAGACTTTTTTATTTGTTGCTTTGAAAATTTATAAATCAGCCCTAGGCTCACAAGCCTAGTGGACTTTGATAAAAAAAAAAAAAAAGAAACCCTAAACCCTAAACCCTAAACCATAAACCCTAAACCCTAAACCACAACACCTAACGCAAACCCAACCCTAAACCCTAAACCCTAAACCCTAAACCCTCAACCCTAAACCCTAAAAAAAACCCTAAACCCTAAACCCTAAACCCTAAACCCTAACCCCAAAACCAAACCCTAAACCCTAAACCCTAAACCCTAAACCCTAAACCCTAAACCCTAAAACCTCAAAACCCAAACCCAAACCCAAACCCTAAACCCAAAACCCAAAAACCTCTAAACCCTAAACCCTAAACCCTAAACCCTAAACCCTAAACCCTAAACCCTGAAACCTAAAACCTAAACCCGAAACCTAAACCCTAAACCCTAAACCCTAAACCCTAAACCCTAAACCCTAAACCCTAAACCCTAAACCCCGAAACCCTAAATCATAAGGCATCCGTTTCACCCCCGGAAGGCGAAGCACTCACCTGGGTAACACTAAGCAAACTGGTCAGCTTCTTTCCAAGCTCAACACGATGCAGTCACTATGAACAAGGCTTGCCATGAGGTTGGAAGAACAAAAATGTGGAAGAAGGCGCATTGCGGATGGGGTTGCTATAACACCCGCAGTCATGTAGTGAATGATGTTGCTAAGAATGGTTTGGAGAAGCGGTAGCTATTGTTGCGAATTTACAAGCAAAGACAAGCTGATTAAGCTATTTCAGGTGAAGTCGATAAGGGTGGTGAGAAGCAACTTAATGTTAATGCTAAGGCTTTCAACTCCTATAAAGAGCACCAAGCCATCTATGGAAGACATTAATGCTGTGTATTTCCTATAAATCATCTGCCCAAAAGAAGGAGAAGCTTGTTACTTTGAACCAAGCTTGCTTAGGAAGTTCCTTCAAATACTACTAACACTGATTTGATAGGAGAGGCAAACCTATGGAGTAAACAAGTAGAAAAGAAGGGGGGAGCATGGTCCGTAGTCCCAAAAGGGGGCTAATGGTCTCCGCCCCCAAGGTTTCGTTTTAAGATTTCCCTCCGTTTTGATACGAAACAACAGTTTCTTTTGGGGTTTTAAGGAAAACAAAAAAAATTTT
>NW_026718474.1:0-12066 GCF_029784015.1 Lycium ferocissimum | reverse complement strand
ATAATGAATTAAAAAGTCGAATAATAACCAAATCAAATTCTTCCCAAAAATCGTCGGGATTCTAAAAGAAGAGTCGCGGGACCCACGAACGGTGTCGACCCGAGTGGCCCCATGAAAAACATACTCATCATACACCATACAATCACCTACGAGCATATCGGGCAACCCTGCCCAAAAAAGATAGGCGTTCGGTTACAACTCTTTAAAAGCCAAACTTTTTATGCAAAAGTTAAAACAAAATTTCAAGACATAAAAGTCAATATTTCATCATATCAAATCGAATTCCAAAAAGAATTGTTACACCTCGCTTTTTCGAATTTGAAAAAATGTCGGGAAGTTAAGGACAAGGTTAAAAATTTTCTTGAATGCTAAGTTGTTTATTCATCCTTTGTTTAAAGGGAGCGTTAAAAATTTGGAATAAGAAAGATTTGGGGGAAAAAGGGGGGAAATAATTTATGAAATGGCACAAGTGTATATATGTATGGGGACCCTTTTTTTAGACTATATGATTATAGGACTGGGCTTACTACATAAGTCATTTTTTAAATTTAAAAAGAAAAAGGAAAAAAAAATCTAGGGGTTTGAAAAAAAAAAAGGGCCCAAACCCGGCCATGTGCCATAATTGATATATATATATATATATATAAATGTGATGACAAAATAAGAGGAAGTCATCATTTTGCAAGACAAGAAAATTCAAGAAAAGGGAGAAAAAAAAAAGGAGTGTTCGGCCATGGAGCGCAAAGTTGCCTCCTCCCTTTGGTCATAAAAAATATTTTTCTTCATGCTTTTATACTAATGAAGGTCCCCGTCGACGTGGTATAGTTGTTGAAACAAGAAACCCTTTTGGGGGAGTTCTTCAAGTTCGAATATGGTGAGGAGTGGGATCATGGAAAAATTATTTTCTTCTTCCCTTTTCTACAAATGGAAGGTCCTCTATCATGGAAGTAGTTGATGGAAGAAGAAATTAATTGTTTGCCAAAACAACTCTAGCCGTGTGGAGAAAGTGGGAAGAAAAGGAAGATTCTATCCCCTTTAATGTTTTAGAGTTTACGTTTTGGGGTATGAAGGCATGTGAAATCATGAAAATACGCATGATGTTGTTGAGCCGTGTATAGGGGCGATTTGGTAGCATGTGTGAATTGATTTCATTTGGTGTTTTTTGATTGTTGTTGTAGATTCTAGCAGAGGAGTGTTTAATGATTCATTTTTAAAGGAGATTTTTGGGGCGTTTTGGAATGTTGGGGTTTCAAATTTCTTGAATTTATGGAAATAAGGTTGTAGACGTATGGGATTGTTGGTAGTTTATGAGTTTGGAGGAAAGCGTGTTAGTGATTGTTTTTTTCGTTTGAAGGAATTCGGTATGGGTGTTGGAGGATTATTTTGAAAATTGATATATTTTTTGGGGCCGCCCCTAAATCGTGTTTAAAAGGGCCCTCGGAAAATATTGAAAAAACATCAATAATGTGATTTTGAATGTACGTGTTTTTTGAATTGAATGGAATGTTATTGAATTGAATTGAATATTTTGGAAAGCTTTTGGGTTCTTTTGTTGATTTTGGGCCGAGTTCCATTTGGGGGTTGTTGTTTTTAAAATTTGGGCGGCCATATTCTGGGCGGTGTATTTACGGGGGAAAGCCGGAAATTTTGGACAAAGTGTTGTTTAAAGGATCGCCCATAAATGCCCTAACTAAGGTTTGGTAAATCGACCTTTTGTAGATTCCCGGGGATTGGAGCTTGAATTTGGAGGAGCGTAAAAGGGGAAAAAAGGTATGTAAGGCTTCACTTTCTTTCTCCCCATGTCTTAGATGAAAAAGGGAATACGTGCCCGGGGGATTACTCGATCCCGAAACCCAGATTGAAATTTGATTACTATTCATTAAAAAAATTTAATTAAATGTTCAAAAGTGAAAAAATCTAAACATCTAGAACTTGGAATAAGATCCGATGCCCAAGACCCCAAAGTTTGTCAAAAACGTTTTTTACGTAAATTATGTACCCGATTTGACCAGGTCCACTTTCTAATTTCCCCCTATGGCTCCCTTCGGGTTTTTTTCAAACCGTTTAAAGGGAAAATTTTGGATATTATTCCACTACTAAATAAGATTTTTTTTTAACTAAACCCTTGACCCCAATGCATGATTTTCTTTTTAAAAATTTACAAATGTTTTCCCAAAAAATTTTTTTTTTAAAAACCCGTTTACAATATTGAAAGTCTTAATGACTAAAGCAAATTTATTCCCACGATGCCTATGATCCATGATGTCAGATCCTATAATACTATGATCCCGCGTACGATCCTATGAAGACTATGATCCTAGAAAACTATGATCCTATGATGGCTATGGTTCTATGATGTCTTGATTCTATGGGGACTAGATTTAGGGGACTATGATCCTATGATTCTATGATAACAGATTCTATGATGACAATGAGATGCGATATGCTATGCATGAAAAGCTATGACATGTTCATGTTTATAGTCTCGCCTTAGATTATCGTTCCTTCAAGGGGAGACAAAACGACCATGATTATTCCATAATGCGATCGGAGGTTCCACCTTACGTCCCCAAGGGGACAGACTTCCTTGTCTCTGGGAAAGGGGGGGGATGGGAACTATTTGGAAATTGGGAAGGAAACTATGTTTTTTACCCCTTCACCGTTTTTCATGGGCGCGGGGTGCCCCACGCGGATTTATGGCAGGTATTCCCCCATGTGGGGGAGCCGTCCGCGGCACTTGGGGCCAATGACCAAATGCGTGGCATCCGCCCCCGGGGGGACTCGTATGCACAGTTATCCTATCCATGACATGTTCTTGTTCTCCTCGATAATTCCATGACAGCAGCCTGACATGACATGTTTTATGTTTCTTTCGGGTTTTTGTTCATGTATACATTTCTTACTATGTTATTATTCATCTTAAAACTGACATTGTTCGTACCCACGCCCCCTTTTTGGGGGGCGTTTCATGCCCGGTACCCCCGACGAGCAAATCTTATAAAAATGTTCCGCGATGTTGGCAACTCCCTCACCCGGAGAGTTCAGTCAAGTACAGTGCTTGGTCCATGATTAGAGAGACTTTCGACAGAGTCGGGGGCAGTGCCCAAAAAAAAAATTTTACCCCGGGTTTATGTGTTTTTTTTTTACGAGCCCCCTATTTACAAACCGTGTTTACTTTGAGAAACGACAAAAAAATTTTGCAAAAAAAATTTTCTATGTTTTTACTTTATCTTTTCCAAGAATCCAAGGAGTTTAAGTGTAATAAGAGTTTGCGGGTTCGCTCCTCCAAAATAGGGGCGGGCCCCTCCAACCCCAGTAAAGTCGGGGTGTGACAAATAAAACTAAACATCTCGGTTCCCAGAATTAATTTCTCGAGGCTCGTGTCAAGCCTACTTGTAACTAAGGCAGAAAAAAAGGGGGTTGGGCTTTACATACCTCGTACGCCCTCAACGCTAGCTCAAACTCAAGATAAATCCAACCAATCTCGGCTGCCCAAGGTCTACAAACAAGTCATAATATGCCAAACGTTAGCCATAGGCATTTGGCATTTAATTCCAAATTAGCCCTTAATTCTACGAAATTTGGGCGCATTTCCCCGTAAGTAGCCAACCCCGAGAATTTAACTCGGCCAAATCAACAACAACAACAACAACAACCAACCTAGCAACATTAATAATCAATCCGAAAGGCAATACAACATTAATAACTCTCTTTTCCATCATTCAACAACTTTCAATATATTCAATTTAACGGGTTACCTTCAAGCCAACATCCACGCTTATACATTCGAATACCCAACCCGAACCCATACCAACAATATTCAAAGACATTCCCAAGCAATTCATACAACATTTTAAACATTCCAAGTAATACTCCCACTCACCCGAAAACGCCAAACCGAGAGCCTCAACTATAACACATTCCTCATTTCCAAATCATGATTTGCACCAACAATTCACATTCTAACAATGCTATTCTCATCAATATACAAATTACATTAAATGTACAATAACCTCCAAATCAGTCCGCAACAATTACAACATCAATTTGAGCCATTAAACTCTCATTCTCATCATGGAATTCATAACGACAACAACAAAAAAGTTAAGCGATTTAATTCATTTCTTGTCAAAAAATGGCCACTTTTCCAAAACCCCTTTCCTAAAACATATGTAGATGATTCTCATTCATTTTCCACTCCAACAATCACAACATCTAACTAGACTTTAATTCATTGCTTCAATACCACACAACACACACCCCCTCCCCCGCTATGCACTACACACCAATCAATTCCAATTTACTATATTTCATGATATTCATCCTTTTAACACCTACAACATCTCAACCCTTTTAAAACTAAAAAACATGATCAATTCTTATTTTTCTTCAACCCCCTTTTCCCGGGGTTTAATTTGAAAACCGAATGGTTGGATGCCCGAAACAACACCCCGTTATTGGGGACCTTTGTGGATTTGCTTTTAAAAATATTTTTGGAAGGGCCCGTTGATCTTGGTTTTTCCCTATTTTTCCCGAGAGCCTTCCTGGGTTCTTCAACTCCTTTTTTTTTTTAAGTGTTAAAGGGAAAAAAGCCTACTTGCTCATCTTTTGTGCTTTATGAGTAGTGTACAAATGTCCTTGGGTCCCCATATGTTGGACCATTTAAAATTGTTCCAAAATTGTGGGCCAACCACCACACCACACGACCATAGCGAAAAAAAGCATGATTTGAACTTTCAACAATTTCCCAATTTTGGTTCCAAATTTTCCTAATTGTTCCAACCAACAAATTCAGAACAACTTTTTTCCAAAATAAAATCAATAAAAGTTTATTTTGCACCCCAATTTTTTTCCCAATTTATCATAGTTAACCGGTTTTTCCAATGAAAAAATGGGATATAACAAAAAACCCCTTTTCTACATAATTTGACACGTTCATATATATTCAATTCAACCTATATCCAAACAAATATCAACGATCGCATATTCAAATAACAACCCAAAAACCCTTTTAAAAACAATTGAAGAATTTTTCCCAACAATCCGCACAATATTCCAAAAAACCCCAATTAATGCCCTACTTCCCCCGAAACCTCCAAAAATTTCAAAAAAAACCAAACGTTTCTTCTTCCATATTCATAACAATCCAAAATTTAACAACATTCTTCCCAAAAACAAGAAAGGGGTATTTATTCAATTACTAAAAAACCCCCGACCATTAAAATTTTTTGAGTGTTAAACTTTCATTTACATCGTAGAATCCGCAACACAACATCTCAAACATACTAAAAAAATAGTTCTTCCCCCTACAAACCCCAATACACAGGAAACCCACAACAATCACAACTTCAACTTAAACCATTCAATACCTTCTTCTTTCCAAATTTATGAAAACCACAATACCAAATAACATAATTCATCATTCCTACAAAAATGGCATTCACGCCCCAAAAACCCGGCTAAAACTTAAACATCACATTTCACTTTCATTCTTTTACATATACCATGACAAATATCCATCAAACATGAAAGGGAAGATTAAACCTCCCCTTTTTCCATTAATTCTTCACTCCTAGGTTCCCAATCGAAAAACAATATTTTTCTTGCCCAACAACCCTTCCTTTTGGGGGACCCCAAATTAGAATTTTAAAAAACAATTTCTTAAATCATTTTATGGGTGGTTGCCGCCCTCTTGCCCGTTTCCCCCCTTTTCTTTTTTTCCTTTCTTCATATTTCTTGAAATTTCTGAAAAAAAATGATGAAGATGATTGTTATCATCTTATACATACATATATAATTAATACAAAAAATTTCCCTTTGGGCCGGACCCCCCTTTTTTTTTTTTTTTTTTTGTTTTTCAAGTTTCCAAAACCCCATTTTTGGCCCATTTTCATGAAAGATTATTTTCCCATAATTTCACTCTTACCCCAAATTTTCCTTAAATCTCCACCCAAGAAACATAAGTGACTTTTCACAACAAAGCAAAGATACCCTTGTCCATGCTCTTCGAACCAACAAAAAAATTTTCCCCACGTACAAAATGCAGAATAACATCCCCCTTTGGAACATTTTCGAATGTTCAATATGAAAAGTCTTAAATCTCGGGGGGGGTTTCCCTTTACTACCACAACATGCAATCCTTTACCAATCATATTTCCTTTCTTTTCCTTTACAAACCCTTTTCCCCTTTTTTTCCCTAGTTCAATGACTTGCTTAAATCGTCTTAAAATCTTTTTTACTCATCTTGTAAATTTTCAACACTTTGTCTTGTCTTACCAATTTTAATCCGAACTTTCTATCGCCCTTTGTTTGAATTCTCTCAACTTTCTTGTCCCGCGATGTTGCAATCTTTCCCCCGAATTCGAAGGCGGTCAAATTATTCAAAAAGAACCCCCTTTAACGTAGCCCATAATCCCATGTTTTCACTTTATTTCGTTTCTCTTCTCCTACCAGCGTGGAATACTTTTTTCAACCATAAGCAGTCTTTTTTCCCGATTTTTTCCCCCTGGTAATTTATCTCAAATCATCTTAACATCTTTCCTTAATGCCAAGGTATTATCATCTTTTGTTTTACCGTAAATTTTCTGACACTGGGTCTCCCCCCAAATGTATAAATATTCATAAAGTGACCCCCGCGCCCCATATTTAATCTTAGTCACGATCGTTCCTTTTCCTTTTTATTTCACATCTTACCCCCCGCCGATTTGTAAGTCTACCTTACACTTTTCCCTTTTTTCTTACTTTCTCCCAAAAGGAAATTTTCTACGCTAAACCCATTTTGGCCACCCCTTAACCCTTTCCATCCCGTAAGCCGGTCCCTTTAAATGTTCCGTAAGTCCCATTTTCCTTTCCCATTTCCTCAAGTCTCCATTTCCTAATATCATGTTACTCGGATACATAATTAATTCTCGCCATCCTACCTCGACTTCTATGCTTTTCCGGTTTTTCATCTTCTGCTTGTCTTGAAAAAACTTACTCGGCCCACCATTCGTACCCGGGACATTGTGCGTATTGTTTCGCCTTCATTTTATCTCTCCCCCGTTTCCCCCTTTGGGACTTACTATCACCCAAACCATTTTGCCCTAAATCCGTATTTCCAATCTCTTTAAGCGGATTTTACCCCGATATTTGATCCCCCCGTTCATTTACTCCTTTTTTTCCTTTTCCCAAATATCATTTTTAGGACCTTCCAATTTTAAACCCCGTGATAAAAACAACATCGACTTCCTTATAACATTCTCTTTTATTTTTTCTTCTCACTTGAACTTGTTACCTTGTCCAATTAATGTCTTCCATATACCGCCACATTCCCGGGAATGTATACCTTTGATTTCCATGCGGGATATCTTATGCAACCTATATACCATATACTCTCACTATCTACCAAAAGATCCCTTAAACCTTTCCCAAACCACCCTAATTCCGAGCCCGAGATTTTTTTTTTTCCTCTTTATCGGTCAAACCCCTCTTTCCCGCGGGGCCCTTTTTGGGTTTTCCGCCCCCTCGACTCTTAATTTGTCCAAATCCTCGACCCCTCTTTACTTTTGCCCCCCGAATTTTGAACCCCAAAATTCTGGGGTCACCCCCCTAAATTTCTCTCGCTTCGATGCTTTTTTAGAACTCCGGGAATACGACCTTTATCGCCGATGCGCCCACCCCCGCATCACCTTTGTCACGTATTTTGAGTAATCAAAAGCCCAACGGATTTCAAATCCTAACACGTTTCCCCCCGAAAAAAGGGGTTTCTTAGTCTCCGACTTCACAATTTTTTTCCCCCTTTTCACCCTAATATTCCGCTACCTCTGACATGATCTTTTCCTCCTTAGCCCTCAGATTCAATGGCGAGAATGCCCCTCCCCCTTTTTCTTGATACTCAATTAGCGGCCCTTTGGTTTCTCCCTCATTTTTCCTAAAATGGGTTTTTTCACTTTCCCCGTCCTTATGTCCCGTGTCCTTGCTTTCCGTTTTACTATTATCTTTCTCGCTCTTTCCATTTTCCCCCGCCGATTACCCTTCCTTTTCTTACCCCTATCATTTCCACTATTAAAAGTTACCCCTTTTTCCTCAACCACGCCTTTTCTTATTCGTTCTATATTTCATTTTTCCTTTTCCCTCTTTTAGATTGGCACAGATCAATCGTGGCTTTAGCCACTTTCTCCTAGGCTTTTCTTATTTTCATAATAATCTTCCTATATCTTACCCTCCCAATCCACATTGTAACGCTTTTTAATCCTTGTTGATCAACTTTATTTTAACATTTCACAAAATATCCATCGATACCTTCGTATCCTCACGATTCCTTTCCTCCGTACTTTTTCTTAATCGTACAACCCCTTTTTTTAAATATAAGTCGTTTAATTGTTCCGCTTTGGGGCCCTTTCGTTTGGACCAAATAACTTCCCCAAAAAATTTGCCCTCTTTCTAAATCATCCCCTTTAAAGCCCTTTTCAATTCCTCCCTACCCATCAAAATCAACCCATAATTTTTTATCCCCGATTCAATAAATTTGCTTTTTCCTGCGGCCCCCTCTCGTAAATTAGTCAAACAATTTTTTTTTATTACTATTGGCCCATTAAAATATTAAAAACTATATCCCATTTTCACTTTATTTCGGGAAAATTTCGGATTTTCCGTCTTATTTTTCTCAAAAACCCCGAAAACCAACAAGCCCCAAGGCAACATATATATACACATATCATATCATATCAGCCTCGGGTCCCAACATCAAAAGAAAAAATAATGAACATAGCTTGTATGCCCAATCAATCGACCGTCACCTTTCTTTTTTTTTCCCTCTTAATCTTCAACATTTGATCGTACTTCAAATCTTTCCGCGTATATATTTCATTCGTTTCCTACCTACGTCTTTGTAACTTCCAATGTCGCTATCGCTTTTTCCGTCGATGCCATTTTCCTTTGGCAAGGCGGAATTCTTTCTTTAAATTGGTCCCACGATCTAAGATATCAAAGAAGAATAACCATCCTAGATGCCCGTAGCCTCCCTTTTTTAAAGGGGGCGCTTCCAATAAAACTCTGGACACGACCACAACCCTAGGACGAACCGTTTGATCCAATTTGTCCACCCAATTTTTGGGCGGAGGGCACCCCACCCTTATTTAGGGGCCAAAAACCCCGGGCCACAAAAATCATAATCACACAGCTTTCAAATTTAAAACAAAACTAACATAGTTTTTTGTAGAATAATATCTTTTTACCTTTTAATCAAAGGAAATCGAACATATAAACATATGAACTTTTAATAATGCGTAATAACACATCGGCCTTAAAACCCCTACAAACCGAATCTTATACCCCCGACACCTTCAAAGTTCTAACATGGAACATGAAACCTATCAAAAGCTCGCCCGACTAGGAAAAAAAACCCCCAAACCCCCGGGGAAAATCTTCCAATATTTAACTATCCGGGGTACCGCGCTGAAAACCCAAACCAAAATATTTAAATGTCGAGTATGTAAAACATGAAATGAGTAAGCGGGATCATCCCAAGTAAAGAATAAAAATTATGAAACTTGCCTTCGAAAACATTTATCACAACAAAATCAAAAATCATCTTTTAAAATATATATATAAAATAGTCCCCCCCTCGACAGGACGCGGTAAGAAAATCATATCATAATCATGTCTTCATATCATCGTACATATATATAATCCGGCCCTCTTTAGGGGGGACCGGGGGGCAAAAACTATCAAACAGTATGCATGTCCATATACATATATATACAAGTCCCGGGCCTCATGAGGACTCGTGAATGAGATCTTGTCTTTGGGGCCATCATCATGTCATCATATACCGTACCCGGCCCTCTGCGAGGGATCGGCCCACCCGGGCCCTTTCGAACTCGGGGAAATATCACTACATACCGACCCCGGCCCCCAAAGGGGCCGGTGAGAAATCATAACCATTTCACGAATACGCCGCCCGGACTCGGGGAAAAATAGATTTCAAGGAGTAGTGAGAAACCATATGACACCCTTTTTTATGGACTCAAAAGGGTCCAATCGGCGCCTAAAGTGGACGTTAGGATACAAAAAGCTTTGACATTACTCGGGAAAATGTCATATATCAAAGATATCAAAATGTCGAGAGATCATAGCCATACATCAAATCAATCCCAGTCCGCCAAAGTTACGAACATTATTCACTTTGAACTTTCTACGAACAAAACAAGCGATCCCGGGGCCCTTTTGGAAAATTACACTTTTGTAGTTTCGATGTTTAGGAACCAAAACTTTTTAAAAAATACCTTTTTGCAACTTTTGAAAATTTAATTTGAAGGACATAAAGACCATGATTTGACCATATTAAAATAGAAACAAGAAATAAGATTTATAAACCCTTTTGGGTCATCGAATAAGATTTCCAAACATGTCTAACTTTTTTTAACAAGACATGCCAAAGAAAGAAATGTTGAGCTTCACTACCAGCGCTTCCCCAAATACTCCGAAACGTCTCGACCTCTCCGATCTACAAAAACATCGAGATCAACAAATAAACATCGAAGAATCCAAATTTAAGCCCTTACCTATAAAAAGGCACACTTCAAATTGGACATCCCCGGAAAATTTAATCCCCCAAAAATTCCCAAACCCAAAAACCATATAAAAGATATCAAAACCAATTCCAAACGCATTCAACTTTAAAAACCCTTTCTAAAATTTGCGACGTTCTTTTATTCAATTCAACTTCATATATCCAAACTAATATCAACGATCGCATATTCAAATAACAATCCAAAACCTTTCAAACACGATTCAAGAACATTTCCCCAAAAATCCGTACAATATTCCAAAAAAACCCCAAATTTAAAGCCCCCCTTCACCCCAAACCCCCAAAATTTCAATAAGACAAAAATACATTTGTTTTCCATATTCATCAACAATCCCCCATTTTACAACATTATTGCCATAAATACAAAAAACATTTTGATTCACATTAGCTGAAAACACCCGCACGATTATAACTTCCATTTGGTCGTTAAACTTTCATTTTTCATTGGGGAACGCAACACAACATTCAAACATACTAAATAAAATGAGTTCTTCATCCCTACATAGCACTACATACACACGGCCCAAAAATCACAACAACCCAACTTCACTTAAACCTTCATACCTTCTTCTTGTCACATAATTTATGACAACCCCAAACCAAATAACATCAATTCATCATTCCTACAACACATGGCACATTCACCCAAACAAAACCACGGCCCCAAATTAAACATCATACTTTCATTCATTTCATTCATTTCTTATCACAACCGACAAATCATCCTCAAACATGGGGAAGATTAAACCTCACCTTTTCCATTGAATTTCTTCATGGGGGGGCCCCAAAGCACAAACGGATGTTTTTCGCTCCAACAACCCTTCCATGTTGGCGAGGACCTTTCAAATTTATATGAAAGTTGAAGAAAACAATTTCTCATGATCACTTTTGGCGGGTTGGCCATTCTTGACCGTTTCCTTCTTTTTTTTTATATTTTTGAAATTTCTAAAAAAAAGATGAAGATGATTAAGTTGATATCTTATACTACTATATAATTAATACCTGGCCTGGGCCCCCTTCCATGGGGCGCCACCTCCGTTTTCAAGTTTGCAAAACCCCCACTTTTGGCCCCCTGTTTCATGAAAGATTAGTTTCCATAATTTCACTCTTTCCCCAAATTTTCCTTAATATCTCACCAATGAAAAATTTAAATGACTTTGCCTTACAACAAAGTTGGTAGCCTTGTCCATAGCATTAAAACAAAAAAACCCCCAACAAAATCGAGATATAACAAAGATTTCCAAAGACATTCGAGGGAAAGGAAAGTTTTAAAGGGAAAACGAGTCATAAGTTTTTTGGTCAAAAAATTAAAGGGGTGGTTAATAGGGGTTTTAATGATGTTTGGGAAAAAGTTATAAAACCCTTAGCAATGTTGAAGGTTAAACAAGTGTTTAAAAAGGTTCCATAA
Organism: Lycium ferocissimum; assembly: GCF_029784015.1. Lineage (NCBI taxonomy): Eukaryota > Viridiplantae > Streptophyta > Magnoliopsida > Solanales > Solanaceae > Lycium > Lycium ferocissimum. The sequence continues at coordinate 88 of NW_026718474.1, read as the reverse complement.
GGATTGGGGATCAAACGAACGCGGGGAACATTTTGGAGAAGGGGTTATACGACCAAATTTTTCGGTTCGTATAAATTATCCCCGGGGG
>NW_026718473.1:0-12802 GCF_029784015.1 Lycium ferocissimum | reverse complement strand
ATATATCTTTGTGAGGACTGTGACTCTCCAGTTTATGATATCTATCAATCAGCAAATCATGTTGTGAGCACCCTTAGGTGGCCCAGAATGAGCTAGAGCAGGTATGTTAGGTATTTTTTGTGGCATCTAGAAGGCCGATACTTCTAGGTGTCCATCATAGCCCTCCGGTTGGGCTATGACAAAAGTGGTATCAGAGCAGTTCGTCCTAGGGTTGTCTATGAGCCGTATCCAATAGAGTCTTATCTATGGGTATGTTGTGCACCACACTTATAGGCAGGAGGGTCCATAGATATTTTTGTGGGTCATCTTTCTTTCTGATCATAGATCGTGCAGCAGAGCCAATGATAGGAAAGCTCATTCTTGGTAAGATTTTTGTTAAATTGCAGGATTGTATTGGAGAAGAGGACATGTTTAGTTAATGGGAGCGTAAGTAAAGCTCCGAAGGTGGACATGAGACCCGTACCACCCGTCGACTCAGGATCGAGGAAGTCAAGAGGTATAAGAAAGAGCATCAGCTATTCCATTGAGATGGACCCATCGGAGGATGTGGCTCCAGTAGGAGGAGACCCGACTAAGAAATCATATGACAAAGACCCGTTTAAGGGTTTACGAGACTCCTGCGGACTAAGACGCAATTGAGGAAGTACAAAGCTTGACATATCCAGATTTTCCCTACGTTACAGCATTATGTTAGGCCAACTTCTGATGTTAGTATCACAAAGGTACCTAGTTCTCTATCTTGGGATTTAGTTAACCAAATGCAGCTACCCACGATTTCGTGGGGAGTACGAGATAGAGGAAGAAGTGAGTCGCGAAGAGCAAAGTGCTTTTAATAAGGACAAAGGGACTTTATTTCAAGATATATCCGACCTAAGTTCTCCAGTATCTTCTTTACAGGTATGTGGCTCTTTCCGTCAGAACCAATTGTGTTTTATATGCATATGAACTAATATCAGGACATCATCAATCATTCGTTACTCTGGGGCTTCAGAAAGTTGATAGTGGATGGTTTTTACGAATAATTATAATCGGGACATCCTTATTATGGACATGGATTTTGAAGTCAGAATTGAAATTTTATGTCATATAAGTTTATGTGCCCTCAGAGGGATTTCTCAGGGATGGATACAGAAGTTGTAGTAGAACTAAGCAGATGAGGTGATATTTATCCCCTACACTTATTAGCAGTGTTACACCTCGCATTTTGCACTTTCGGATATTTCGAGACAATGGCGGAAAGTTTAGGGCAAGGTCATTTTTCGGTTCCGTTGTAATGCGTAAGTCGTTGGAAAATATTATTAGTGTGGAAATATTGAGGAAGACTGAGGGCAAAAAGGGAAATTTGCAAAATGGCATTATGGTAATTTTGTGGAAAGACGAGGGACAAAATAGTAATTTCACAAAATTTCTAGAAAAATTCCAAAAAGGGGCCATATTGGCCATGTGAGGAAAAAGGCATGGAAAAAAAAAAGATGACAAAAAAAAAAATATATAAGTCATCTTTTAAAGAAAAACAAAAGAAAGAAAATTCTAGAAATTAAAAGGAAAAAGAAAGAGAAATCTAGAGAGAGGGGCATGTGCCCCTCACATGCATGCAAATGAATATATATAAAGGAGAGGAGTATTCATCTTTGGAGAGAAAAGAAAGAAAGCAAGAAAGAAGAAGAAAAACAAAGGGCCAATTCGCCAAGAAAAGAGAAAAAGAGGAGACCAAAATCTTGTTCCAAAAATTTGGCTCTTCATGTATTTCCGCTAATTTGAACGTCCTCTTCGACATGGTATAGTTTTTGAAGCAAGAGAATCACCCTTTTCTTACAAAAATCATAACTCTAGCCAAGAAGGAAGTTGAAGGAAAGAGGTAAGAATTCAACCTTCTCTTATGTATTATGGATGGTTGTGCATGTTGTAGTGTGTGAAGTTAATGAAATTTATGAAATATGGATGTGTGTGTGTGGCCGAATGGGTTGGTGAAGTGTTGGAGTGATGAGTTCATTTTATTTAGTCGATTGATTGTTGTAGTGTGAATTCTATAATGTGAAATGAGGATTTAATGATTCGAAACAAAGTTGTAATTGCTATGGAATTATTTTGAGAATGTGGCCGTGTGTTTGTGTAGTTGGCCGTGTATGTGTGTTGCATGTTTAGAGTAAGGAATCAATTCTAATTGGTATATTGATTGTTATAGTGTGTTGGAATGAATGGAAATCATGAAACCTTGAATGTTGGTGCTTGGCCGTGGTGTTGTGTGTGCGCTTTGGAGAATTAATGTGATGTTAATATAGTTTCTTGAATTGTGAAAATATTGTTGAAGACGTATGGAATTGTCGACATAGTTTATGAAGTTGAAAGTAGAAAATGTGTTATGAATGTTTCTAGTTAAGTTGGAAGGTTTCGGGTAAGATTGGATGTTGGTTTGGACATCTTGAAATTATCTCGTCGATATTGTTATTATGATTGTTAGTATTGTTGTTGGATTGGCCGGTTGAATTCCGGATTTCCGTATGTTGATTTGGGCCGAGCCATATTCTCGGGACGGTGCATTCTTTTTGGAGGTGCCGCCGAAATTTCGGTAGCTTATAAGTGAACTTGTATGAAAAATTAAGGCAAATACAAGTCGATGAATCTAAAGATCATATGGATCCTTTTGAATGTAGATAAGCAAGTCGATGAACAAGTGTAGCTAGCAAGACGGTGCAGGTATGTGAGGCTTACCTTTCTTTTATGGCATGTCCTAGAGCTAATAAGTTGTGATATAATGTGTACTTGGGGTAATTCCGCTCCTGATTTCTGAGTCTGTTTATGATTCTGATTTATGTCATATGTAAGCATGTTAGCATCACTAAGTTGTGTATGTTTGATAAGTGAGTAAGTACAAGAAGGTTCGTAAACACTAAAAGAGATTCCGTATAGAATACGAACACTCCTAACTTCGGTATGTTATCTCGATTTTGGTTCGAAGTGGGCCCACGATTTCCGACCCCTCCCTTATGTACGTCTGTATGGCATCTGGTGTGTTTATCGCTTCTGTTCCCCCGAAAGTTCTGTATGATTAAACGTTCCTTACTTCTGTAAATGATCTCGGATTTTTGCGTTGGAAAGTCTGTTTGATATGATATGCTTTGATCACCTGATCTGATATGTCCTAGCGTTCTGACACGATAATTGCAACGTCCGGTAAGGATTGATCTGAAATTTGCTTCTGAGCCTCAGACATCGGTAAGAATATTCGTTTGTCGAGTCTTGACTTATATGCATGTGTTTCTGCACTACTCTGCTCGTGCAAGGCTCAATATATCTTTCACTGCGTCCCGGGCCAGGTTCTGATATGTTATCGTGCGCATTACGCTGCACCGTCTGTTATGTCTGCTCACTGCGTCCCGGCCGGCCCCGTTATCGTGCACCTCTCTCGCATTGTTCACCGCGTCCCTCATAGGCGGGCCGGGCTCGTTTTATGATATTATGATTTGATGTATGGGGTGGTGGCCAGGATGGCATTTGATTTGTCCGTTCACCGCGTCCCGTACTGTAGGCCGGTTCGTTACCGCGCCCCACGGAGGGCCGGTTCGATATATGTACGCTACGGCGTTCTGATTATATGCATTTCTGATATATGATTCTGATTCTGTTACCGCGTCCCTCAAGAGGGCCGGGATCTGTTATCCGCATACGGGTATGATCTCGTTTCGCACTCCGTATGTTCTCCGTTCGCATATGAACCCGATTTGTGACACGCGCATTCGTACGTCCGTATGGTACGCAGCAAGACGTATGATATATCTCTCCGGCATTCTCGTATGTTCCGTACGATCCGCGTCCGACATTATGTTCGTTCCGCACCCCCGACTCGATTTCGGTTCCGTCCGTATACCTTTGCACATCCGCTCGTTCACGAATCCGTCCGATATACTCGTATGTCCGCCCCAACTACGGTTTGTCCGGCACGTCCGAGTCCGTTGATGTCGTTGATGTATTTCTGTACGTCCGATTCTGATTCCGTCCGGTATGCCTTCTGTACCTCCGACTCTGTCTACGTCTCTGTCTGATATACTTCTGCAGTTATGTTTACGACTAAGGTCTTGTTTGTTACAGTCTGTATTGCTGAGTCCGATTACGGTTCCGTCAGTCCTATTTTCTGTACTTTAGTTTTGATTATGTTTTGGGTTATAGTTTTTCTAGCTTTACATACTCGACATTTTCCGCATCGACCCCCGTTCTTCTGGGGCCGCGTTTCATGCCGCGCGTACCCATATATGAGTTGAAGATGTCCCAGCATGATTGGTGAGCTCCAATTCCTTCTGGAGCACTACTGAGTCAGAGTATGTACGTTATGTCTTCTGGATGGTACTAGAGACTTTGCAGACAGCGGTGTGGGTATAGAATGTCAGTTATGTGGGCGGCTTCATCATGCCGACGTCTTATACAGTGTTATGTATAAATTTTGTCAGATTACAGATTTTATTTGATTTGGCATGTATTATATTTTGGTATGTGTAAAAAAAAAAAAAAAAAAAAAAAATTGTTGTGTGCGATAAAGGTCTGCGGGTTCGCTCGGCCTTAAATCGAGGTCGGGTGCCCATCACGTCCCTCAGAAATCGGGGCGTGACAGAGTGGTATCAGAGCGAGGTCGCCCAAGGGTCGTCGCGCAGTCGTGTCCGGTAGGGTCCTGTTTATAGTGTGAAGCCGGCCACATTTATAAACAGGAGACTACGGGGCATCTAGGGATTGTTGACCTTCTTTCTGTCATAAAATCGTGCGATAGAGCCCAATCATAGGGAAACGAGATCCCACATGTAAGCCTTACATACGGCGGAAAGGGGTGCATGAGGAAATGGAAGGATACGGAGGTAAGTTCTGGAAATATTCGTTCTGCTACCGAAACCGAAAGCCGGTATGGCTGTGATTTGTAGGGATCGATACGGTATGATGCGGTATATATATAAAGACCCCGGTTGGCTAAGGTATGTCACGCCTACGTATGATCCGTAAGGTATTGCTAGTATTTGTTGTGGGTGGATTCTCGGATAGTAAGGATGAAAAGGGTAAAATGGTAATTTTGCGTAAAAGGACGTGTTATGAACATATTCGGAGTATGTAAGACTTTCACTGCCCCGAATCATGCAATAAAGGTCGTACGAGAAAATTTACGCGATTATATCGGCCCTAAGGCACCGGAATTTATCAAAGTTTCAAAGTTAAGCGTGCTCAGGCGAGAGCAATCTCATGATGGGTGACCCCCTGGGAAGTATAAAGAAATTTCATGAATTTGAGTATAAGAGACAAACGAAAATCCAGGGTGGCCTAAAGGAAATTAAATATGTACAGAATGATTGGAAACCACAACAGTCATATAGAATGCCACAAAGAGGTTGAAAAAGGGGCAGGAAGTACGTTACAGTTCTGGAATCAGGATAGGCATGAATAGTGTTGGGAAGTATTTTGTGGGTTAGGCAATGATAATTATGTGGATGTGTATGAATGCATACGGTACCCCATATGTGACTGTATCGGTGAGTGTGTGATTCCCAGCCACCGGTGCTACGGTGTGGGAAACCAGTGATCGAATAAGAACACGGAAATGAAATTCAAGTGACAACAAAAGTAAAGAGGGTAAGATTTTGGAGGAAGGTAGGTAACAAGAATAAAGGGTGTTAAGGAATAAGAACTTGCATGAAATTTGGAGGCTAGGATCTGAGAAGGAATGAAAAGATATAGAGGTATGGATGAGTACAATGGTATAAGTGCGCCCCAAAAAGGGGGGAAGCGGGTGAGAGAAGTGTAAAGGTAAGTTAGAAACAACTGATGTTGTAATATGTTTGGTAAGGACGCTCAAGCGGCAACAGGGACCCTTCCCCAAGGTGATTGTGAAAGCCTATAGGACTAGTTGAACATTCGAGGACGAATGTTCTAAAAGGAGGGAAGGATGTTACACCTCGCATTTTGCACTTTCGGATATTTCGAGACAATGGCGGAAAGTTTAGGGCAAGGTCATTTTTCGGTTCCGTTGTAATGCGTAAGTCGTTGGAAAATATTATTAGTGTGGAAATATTGAGGAAGATTGAGGGCAAAAGGGAAATTTGCAAAATGGCATTATGGTAATTTTGTGGAAAGACGAGGGACAAAATAGTAATTTCACAAAATTTCTAGAAAAATTCCAAAAAGGGGCCATATTGGCCATGTGAGGAAAAAGGCATGGAAAAAAGATGACAAAAAAAATATATATAAGTCATCTTTTAAAGAAAAACAAAAGAAAGAAAATTCTAGAAAATTAAAAGGAAAAAGAAAGAGAAATCTAGAGAGAGGGGCATGTGCCCCTCACATGCATGCAAATGAATATATATAAAGGAGAGGAGTATTCATCTTTGGAGAGAAAAGAAAGAAAGCAAGAAAGAAGAAGAAAAACAAAGGGCCAATTCGGCCAAGAAAAGAGAAAAAGAGGAGACCAAAATCTTGTTCCAAAAATTTGGCTCTTCATGTATTTCCGCTAATTTGAACGTCCTCTTCGACATGGTATAGTTTTTGAAGCAAGAGAATCACCCTTTCTTACAAAAATCATAACTCTAGCCAAGAAGGAAGTTGAAGGAAAGAGGTAAGAATTCAACCTTCTCTTATGTATTATGGATGGTCAGCATGTTGTAGTGTGTAGAAGTTAATGAAATTTATGAAATATGGATGTGTGTGTGTGTGCCGAATGGGTTGGTGAAGTGTTGGAGTGATGAGTTCATTTTATTTAGTCGATTGATTGTTGTAGTGTGAATTCTATAATGTGAAATGAGGATTTAATGATTCGAAACAAAGTTGTAATTGCTATGGAATTATTTTGAGAATGTGGCCGTGTGTTTGTGTAGTTGGCCGTGTATGTGTGTTGCATGTTTAGAGTAAGGAATCAATTCTAATTGGTATATTGATTGTTATAGTGTGTTGGAATGAATGGAAATCATGAAACCTTGAATGTTGGTGCTTGGCCGTGGTGTTGTGTGTGCAGTTTTGGAGAATTAATGTGATGTTAATATAGTTTCTTGAATTGTGAAAATATTGTTGAAGACGTATGGAATTGTCGACATAGTTTATGAAGTTGAAAGTAGAAAATGTGTTATGAATGTTTCTAGTTAAGTTGGAAGGTTTCGGGTAAGATTGGATGTTGGTTTGGACATCTTGAAATTATCTGTCGATATTGTTATTATGATTGTTAGTATTGTTGTTGGATTGGCCGGGTTGAATTCCCGGATTTCTGTATGTTGATTTGGGCCGAGCCATATTCTCGGGACGGTGCATTTACAGAGGAGGTGCTGCCGAAATTTCGGTAGCTTATAAGTGAACTTGTATGAAAAATTAAGGCAAATACAAGTCGATGAATCTAAAGATCATATGGATCCTTTTGAATGTAGATAAGCAAGTTGGGATGAACAAGTGTAGCTAGCAAGACGGTGCAGGTATGTGAGGCTTACCTTTCTTTTATGGCATGTCCTAGAGCTAATAAGTTGTGATATAATGTGTACTTGGGGTAATTCCGCTCCTGATTTCTGAGTCTGTTTATGATTCTGATTTATGTCATATGTAAGCATGTTAGCATCACTAAGTTGTGTGTTTGATAAGTGAGTAAGTACAAGAAGGTTCTGTAACTAAAAGAGTTCTGTAAATCCGAACACTCCTAACTTCGGTATGTTATCTCGATTTTGGTTCGAAGTGGGCCCACGATTTCCGACCCCTCCCTTATGTGCGTCTGTACGGTATCTGGTGTGTTTATCGCTTCTGATCCCCCGAAAGTTCTGTATGATTAAACGTTCCTTACTTCTGTAAATGATCTCGGATTTTTGCGTTGGAAAGTCTGTTTGATATGATATGCTTTGATCACCTGATCTGATATGTCCTAGCGTTCTGACACGATAATTGCAACATCCGGTAAAGGATTGATCCGAAATTTGCTTCGAGCCTCGTACATCGGTAAGAATATTCGTTTGTCGAGTCTTGACTTATATGCATATGTTTCTCGCACTACTCGCTCGTGCAAGGCTCAATATATCTTTCATCGCGTCCCGGCCGGTTCTCGATATGTTATCGTGCGCATTACGCCGCACCGTCTCGTTATGTCCGCTCACCGCGTCCCGGCCGTGTTCGTTATCGTGCACCTCTTCGCATTGTTCACCGCGTCCCTCATAGGCGGGCCGGGCTCGTTTTATGATATTATGATTTGATGTATGGGGTGGTGGCCAGGATGGCATTTGATTTGTCCGTTCACCGCGTCCCGTACTCGTAGGGCCGGCCCCCGCGACGCGCCCTCATCGAGGGCCGGGTTCGATATATGTACGCTCACGGCGTTCGATTACATGCATATCTCGATATATGATTCCGACTTGTTACCGTGTCCCTCAAAGAGGGCCGGATCCGTTATCCGCATATGGGTATGATCTCGTTTCGCACTTCCGTATGTTCCGTTTTGCATATGAACCCGATTTGAGACAAGCATTCGTACGTCCGTATGGTACGCAAAGCACGTATGATATATCTCCGGCATTCGTATGTTCCGTACGATCCGTCACGACATTATGTTCGTTCTGCACCCCCGACTCTGATTCTGGTTCTGTCTGTATACCTTTGCACATCTGCTCTGTTCACGAATCTGTCTGATATACTCTGTATGTCTGCCCCAACTACGGGTTTGTCTGGCACGTCTGAGTCCGTTGATGTATTTCTGTACGTCCGATTCTGATTCCGTCCGGTATGCCTTCTGTACCTCCGACTCTGTCTACGTCTCTGTCTGATATACTTCTGCAGTTATGTTTACGACTAAGGTCTTGTCTGTGCGCGCAAATCCCGTATTTTCGAGTCCGATTACGGTTCCGTCGGGCCCTATTTTCCGTACTTTAGTTTTGATTATGTTTTGGGTTATAGTTTTTCTAGCTTTACATACTCGCACATTTTCCGTCGACCCCTCGTTCTTCTGGGGTCGCGTTTCATGCCGCGTGTACCCACGATGAGTTGAAGATGTCCCAAGATGATTGGTGAGCTCCAATTCCTCTCGGAGCACCACCGAGTCGAGTATGTACGTTATGTCTTCCGGATGGTACTAGAGACTTTGCGTACAAATGTGTGGGTATAGAATGTCGGTTATGTGGGCGGCTTCATCATGCCGACGTCTTACAACGGTTATGTATAAATTTTGTCGATTACGATTTTATTTGATTTGGCATGTATTATATTTGGTATGTGTAAAAAAAAAAAAAAAAAAAAAAAATTGTGTGCGATAATGGTCTGCGGGTTCGCTATTGGCCTTAAATCGAGGAATAGGTGTAGATGAGAGATTGCGGATACCTATGGAAAAGGAGTGCGGTATGTAATCAGAGAAAAGGATACTGGATGATTTGTATTAATAGTGTATGTAAATCAAGGCTTCATAGACCGAAAAGTAAGGACCAGGATCAGAGAGTGAGTTAATCAGTGAATTTGAGGTCCTTGGCAAGGACTAGATTAGAGAATATATAAAATTTTGGACTAACGATTACCAGATGGTTATAAGGTAGGTTGTGGGAGTAATTGTTAAGGTCAACGTCCTGAAAGATTGCGAATTTTGTGATATGTAAAGAACCAAGTCATGGAAAGTCAAGGGGCGAGTCATGCGTTCGCTAAGGGATATGTTCTAAAGGCGGATAGCGAATAGATATTAAGTGGGACATTATATGAATATCTGTGAGTAGCTTATAAAGTATATAGTATTCTTTCCTAGGTATACGGACCGGAATGATATGGTCTATAGAGAAATTGGGTATCAGCAAAGGCACTCGAGTCATGCAAAGTTGTAAAAGCACCAAGGAATAAGTTTATCTCTGTCCTAAGATCAGTAAAGATGAATCGGAAACAAGTATGCTTCTCCTTATATGATTGGAGTTCATATTATGAAAGTTAAGTTACCAACCTCCCAGTTTACCTTTATGGTTCATAAGTTTTAGGGATGTCCAAGGGAAACCCCAAGACTTCCTCTAAGTAAAGGATTAGTTGTGCTAAATAAAAGTATTGTCAAGTGCGCAGCCAATATTTACTTTTCCTTCCACAAATGATCCCTACGAAGTTGAAGAAAATAAAGATTATTTCAAGGATCAGTTGAATCAATTGATTTCATAAGTGGGTAGGATAGCTCCTCGCATATGTACAAGTGATTTTAAGCAGCTAAATAGGATGATAGCTAAGGATGAGCAAGTACGATTAAGGGTAGACAATTTGTTCTGCTAGCACAGAATGCTTCCTTAAAGATGAACATGGGCTCTAGTTTTTCCAAGAGAAAGGTAAGAGGAAAGGCGTTCCAAAGAAGACTTTCAGGATCAGGTAGGTTATCTCAAGTTTTGAGCAATGTCATTTGGACCGACTAAGGCCCCAGTAGTAGTATGGGCTTGATGAGTAAGTGTGTTTAGACTCCTTCGAAACCTACTCGTAACAGTATCCCTAGACGATCTTGGGGTTACTCTTGCTCAAAGTCAGAGCCTGTTGTTCGTTAGGTGCAAACCTATAATTCTTAGGGTCAGGAATTGTCGGCTCAGAAGCTTTTCCAAATCAAACGGTATAGTGCTTCTAAGGTTAGAATTAAGGAGAGTTGAAGCTATACAAAAATTGCAAGGGCTAGATAATTCATAGAAGTCGGTGATTTCTTGGACTTAGCAAGTTATTATTGGAATTTTGTGAAGGATTTTTCCCGCGTTTTGTACCGATAAATTGGCCAAGGAAACGACCCAAACTCAGGACCGATAATTGTAAGTCTTAGTTTTCGGACATGAGTAACAAGTGAAGTTTCAGCATCAAGTGTAACATTTCCTAAAGGGACCGGATAGCCATATCACGCGTTCGATGATTCAAGCATTGAGTTAAGTTATGGATTGATACGGCGTGGTGAGATTATAACACGTACGCCCTCAAGATATCGTAAAGGTACAAGAAGGATGTTCACCCATGCTTCTTAAGTTAGTTATAGTTATTTGTACGGGAAAGGATATATATTGGGATAGGGTTGATATTAATTATATAAGTACCGTATGAGATTTTTAGCGCACCCTTACAAAGATGGTTAAGTTATAACAAGGCCAATAAATACAAATGTGGAAAGACTCCGATGATTGTGAAAGTCAACGGAAGCAAAGAAAGTTGCTAATGTTCGAACCCCGTATCTAGTAGCAATCCCGCTTATGTTAAGATAAAGAGGAAACGTTGAGGATTTGTGAGTACAAGAAAGGACGTGTTGTGAATATGCCTCGGGATCCGTAAGGCCTCGATTAGCCTCGTATTATGTAATAAAGGTCGTGTGTGGAAATGGACGTGATTATCACAGGCAGCATTAGGGGCTAGAATCCGTCGAAGTTGCGAAGTTAAGCGTGCTCAGGAGGGGAGCAATTTTGGGATGGGTGACCCCTTGGGAAGTAATTGAAGAATTTTGCAAACTTGGAATTTAAGGGGATAACCGAGAAGCTAGATAGACCTAAGAATAACTATAGTACACGGGATGAATTATGACAAGCTCCAGTTTAGGGAAATGATAGTAGGGTTGCGACAAGAATATGGGCGGAAAAAAAAAAGGTCGTGACAGGTATGAATGTAGAGGTAAGACCGTAGTGGGGAAGGATACAAGAAATAAATGGAAATTTGGGGTGACCTAAAGGAAAAGGAATTATGTAGACGGTACGCACTCTGGCGAAGTCGCATAGGCGGAGCGAGCATTAAATGGAAAAAAAAAAAAGCGCAATATCGCTTGGTAATTAGGGTAAGTTCGAAAAGCGATTGGAAATGTTTGTGTCACACCCCAATCTTGATTAGGGTGTGATGGGCACCCGACCGTGAGCCGAGCGAACCCGCTAACCCCCCACTACGTACTTGAAATCTTTTTTTGAACCTCTAAGCCAGGTGTATACAATAAGATTACTAAAACATTCTTTTATTGCTTTTAAATCAAGTAAAACATGTGAATACAAACTTGTATTACAATACAAACCGACTCCCAAACCCACGACCTAAATACGCAAAGTCTCTAACCGTAATCATGACTCCCGGCACGTATGCTCGACTCGGCTTCCTTTCAGGGGCAAATGGAGCTTGCCAACCACTCGCCGGAACATCTTTTACATTAACCGATCCGTCACGGGTGTGTACCGCGCGGCATGAGCGCAGCCCCCCGAAGAAGAAGAGGGTCAGTACGAGCAATGTGCCGAGTATGCAAGACATGAATAATAATAATACGAACGAACGTAAGTATGAACAACAATACCATGGGACTATAAGTCTTCGTGATGAGATAAAGAGGATAGCTCAGACTTATATGTCACACCCAGACCTTACTAGGGTGTGATGGGCACCCGACTCCCACAACCGGAGCCGAGCGAACCCACGGACTCTTCGCGCACATAAATTATCTCGCTACTTATTTACTTAGCATTATCATTATCAACACTATTAAGAACATGTATTAATAAACTTGGTGACTTAATATACATCGACGGGGAATAAACATTATACAAAAACACCGACCGAGCATGTCTGTCTACGAGCCTCTAAACAAAATACATAAGGTAATGCAGGTGGCCGGATGCCGCCGTGCCCGCATATGTACACAAAAGTAGTACCACTAAAGCGGAGCTCGGAACAGGCGGAGCACTTCGATATCTTTCTTTGGGGAGCTCTAGGAATCAAGTCCGTCCACCCTTTGCCGGCATGAAACGCACCCCAAAAGGGGCGCGACGAGTAAGACCCAGTAGTAAGGGGAATAATATCACGGGAAAAAAAGCAGAGGACAAAAATAAAACACAAATGGAAAAAAGGCACCAAAAAA